>NC_133849.1:6303007-6429021 GCF_047830755.1 Zonotrichia albicollis
AAGAGGAGGAATTTGGTTTAAAGAGGGGGAACTGGGGTTAAAACCGGGAAAATTGGGGTTAAAAAGGGGAAATTCGGGTTAAAACCGGGGAATGCAGGCGCCGCGGGGCTGTCGCGATCAACCATCAACGGCAATGGACCATCGTCAGTCGCGATAAGGCAACAATCGCGATAAGCCCTCGGTCGCGATGGACCATCAGCCGCTCCCGATGGGCCATCGAGCGGGGGCGGGGCCGCCCCGGGAAAAATTCCCTTTTTTTCCCTTTTTTCCCTTTTTTTCCCTTTTTTCCCGTTTTTTCCCTTTTTTCCCTTTTTCTCCCCTTTTTTCCCTTTTTCGTGGAAAAATTTCCGTCCGAGCCCAGCAAAAACCCCAAATCGAGAGATTTGTCCCCATTTCCACCCAATTTCCCCGTTCGTGTGGGAGATAAAAAGGAAATTTTTCATTTTTTACTGATTCCCTCGAGTTTGGGTCCGTCCGCTGGGAAAAGAGGGAGAAAATCCCCAAAATCCCGAAAATCCTGAATCTCCAGATTTTTAAATTTATTTAACTTTTTCCAGCTCGTTTTTGATTTTGTTTCCTGTACAACTTCCATTTAATTTTAATTATTTCTTACCTGATTAATATTTAATTATTACTTATTTTCTCATTTTTTATTGATATTTTTTATTTTGACTTTTCCCAGCTCGTTTTTAATTCCCTTCCCCGCGCAATTCGATTTACTTTTTAATTTCTTCTATTAAATTTTCTAATTAAATAGAGAATAATTAAATAGAGTTAAATAGATAAATAGAATCATTAAATAGATAAGTACATTAATTAAATAGAGAAATACATTAATTAAACAGAATTCCGGTTCAGTTTTAACTCTTTCCACCCCGGACCCCTCGGCCGTCCCCCACCCCAAAAAGCCCCCAAAAGCCCCAAAATCGCACAAAAACCGAGGCTGCTCAAAGAGTGGGTGGTTTATTCAGCGGGGGGGATTTTGGGTCATTTTTGGGTCATTTTTGGGTCATTTTTGGGTCATTTCGGGTCATTCTCAGTCCTCCTTGCCCGGCACCACCGCCGTCCTCTCACCCGCGGGGGGGGGATGGGTCCCTGTGGGGGAGGGGGGGGGTTTAAACGGTGACCTTTGACCTCAGACCCCCCCCAGTGTCCCCAAGGCCCCCCCGGGGGTCCCAATTGTGCCCCGCCCCCCCCTTCCCGGACCCCTCCCCTGTCATTGTCACCTCCATGTCCCCCCCGTGTCATTGTCCCCTCCCGTGTCCCCCCACCCCGTGTCATTGTCACCTCCCTGGGTGTCACCCCCGCCCCAAATTGTCGCCTCCGTGTCCCCTCCCCCCCCCTCCAGGACCCCTCCCTTGTCATTGTCCCCTCCGTGTTCCCTCCCCCCCCTCCCCCGTGTCATTGTCCCCTCCCCGTGTCCCGATTTGTGTCCCCCTCCCCGCGTTCCCCCATCCGTGTCATTGTCCCCTCCCGTGTCATTGTCACTGTCCCCCCCCCTCCCCCGGTGTCACTGTGCCCCCCTCGCCTCCGTGTCCGTGTCCCCCCAGGACCTTCCCCATCATTGTCCCTTGTCCGTGTCACCCCCTCCCCTGTCACTGTCCCCCCCCGTGTCCCCCCGTGTCCCGTCCCCCCTCACCTCCGTGTCCATGTCCCCCCAGTGTCATTGTCACTGTCCCCCCCCCGTGTCCCCCCGTGTCCCCTCACCTCCGTGTCCGTGTCACCCCCTCCCCTGTCACTGTCCCCCCCGTGTCCCCCCCCCCCCGTGTCCCCGTCCCCCCTCACCTCCGTGTCCGTGTCCCCCCAGGAGTCCCTTGAGGACCCCCCAGCCCCAGCGCAGGAGGTTCATCAGGCACCGCAGTCCGGCACACATCTCTGGGGACACAATGGGGACATTTGGGGACATCGGGGGACATCAGGGGACACACAGAACCCACCCTGTCCCATCCCTGTGCCATCCCTGTCCCCATGTCCCTGTCACACTCCTGTCCCTGTCCCCAGCCCCAGGTTCAGCAGGCACTGCAGTCCGGCACACATCTCTGGGGACACAATGGGGACATTTGGGGACATCAGGGGACATCAGGGGACACACAGAACCCACCCTGTCCATCCATGTCCCCGTGTCCCTGTCACACCCCTGTCCCTGTCCCTGTCCCCATCTCCATCCCCAGGTTCATCAGGCACTGCAGTCCGGCACACATCTCTGGGGACACAATGGGGACATTTGGGGACATCAGGGGACATCAGGGGACACACAGAACCCACCCTGTGCCATCCCTGTCCCTGTCCCTGTCACACCCCTGTCCCCATCCCCAGCCCCAGGTTCAGCAGGCACCGCAGTCCGGCACACATCTCTGGGGACATTTGGGGACATCAGGGGACATCAGGGGACACACAGAACCCACATTGTGCCATCCCTGTCCCTGTCACATCCCTGTCCCTGTCCCCAGCCCCAGCCCCAGGTTCAGCAGGCACTGCAGTCCGGCACACATCTCTGGGGACACAATGGGGACATTTGGGGACATCAGGGGACATCAGGGGACACACAGAACCCACCCTGTCCCATCCCTGTGCCATCCCCGTCCCCATCCCTGTCCCCAGCCCCAGGTTCATCAGGCACTGCAGTCCGGCACACATCCCTGGGACACAATGGGGACATTTGGGGACATCAGGGGACACACAGAACCCACTCTGTGCCATCCCTGTCCCCGTGTCCCTGTCACATCCCTGTCCCCATCCCCGTCCCCAGCCCCAGGTTCATCAGGCACTGCAGTCCGGCACACATCTCTGGGACACAATGGGGACATTTGGGGACATCAGGGGACACACAGAACCCACCCCGTGCCATCCCTGTGCCATCCCCGTCCCTGTGTCCCTGTCACATCCCTGTCCCTGTCACATCCCTGTCCCCATCCCTGTCCCCAGCCCCAGGTTCAGCAGGCACCGCAGTCCTGCACACATCTCTGGGGACAATGAGGGGACATTTGGGGACATCAGGGGACACACAGAACCCACCCTGTGCCATCCCTGTCCCAGTGTCCCTGTCCCATCCCTGTCCCCAGCCCCAGCGCAGGAGGTTCAGCAGGCACTGCAGTCCGGCACACATCTCTGGGGACACAATGGGGACATTTGGGGACATCAGGGGACATCAAGGGGACACTGAGGGGACACAGAGCCGCCACAGCACCCTGTCCCCGTAGCCCTGTCCCCCTCCCCACATCCCTCCTGTCCCCACATCCTGTCCCCATGTCCCTGGCCCTGTCCGTGTCCCCCTGTCCCCACATCCTGTCCGTGTCCCCATGTCTGTGTCCCTGTCCCTGTGTCTCTCTGTCCCCACATCCTGTCCCCATGTCCCTGGCCCTGTCCGTGGTCCCTCTGTCCCCCTGTCCCCACATCCTGTCCGTGTCCCCATGTCTGTGTCCCTGTCCCTGTGTCCCCGTGTCCCCACATCCTGTCCGTGTCCCCATGTCTGTGTCCCTGGCCCTGTGTCCCTCTGTCCCCACATCCTGCCCCAGGTCCCCACCCTGTTCCTGTGTCCCCAGCCCCGCCTTCCCAAAGTCCCCAACCTGTCCCCATCCTGTCCCCTCTGTGTCCCCATCCTGTCCCTGGCTGTCCCCTTGCTGTCCCCTCTGTGTCCCCAATGTCCCCAACCTGTCCCCATCCTGTCCCCTTCCTGTCCCCTCTGTGTCCCCTCTGTGTCCCCAATGTCCCCGTCCCTGTCTCCATTCCTGTCTCCTCCCTGTGTCAGTCCCCGTCCCAAATGTCCCCTCTGTCCCCTCGCTGTCCTCAATGTCCCCATCCCAATGTCCCCAATGTCCCCAGCCCTGTGTCCCCATGTCCCCGTGTCCCTGTCCCTTCCCTTTGTCCTGCTCATGGCCCCATCCCTGTCCCCATCCCTGTCCCCTCCCTGTCCCCAACCTGTCCCCAATGTCCCCATCCTGATGCCCCCTGTCCCTGTCCTCACTGCCTGTCCCCTCCCTGTCCCCATCCTGTCCCCATGCCATCCTCCCTGTCCCCAGTGTCCCCGTGCTGTCCCCATCCTGTCACCATCCCCACTGTCCCCACTGTCCCCTCGCCATCCCCATCCCTGTCCCATCCCTGTCCTCTTGCCATCCCCACTGTCCCCACTGTCCCCTCTGTCCCCACTGTCCCCATCCCCTCTGTCCCCTGGCTGTCCCCATCCTGTCCCCTCTGTCCCCATCCTGTCCCCATCCTGTCCCCTCTGTCCCCACTGTCCCCACTGTCCCATCCTGTCCCCATCCTCTCTGTCCCCATCCTGTCCCCTCTGTCCCCATCCTGTCCCCTCTGTCCCCTCTGTCCCCATCCTGTCCCCTCTGTCCCCATCCTGTCCCCTCTGTCCCCATTGTCCCCATCCTGTCCCCTGTGTCCCCTCACTCACCGGCCAGCTCCGTGGTCGGTGCCGCTCTGGCCCGGGGCCGCCCTTAAATCCCGCGGGAGGGGACAGGGAGGGGACACGGGGACAGGGACAGGTGACAGGGAGGGGACACGGACAGGTGACAGAGGTGACAGATCGGTGACGGGGGCAGGTGACAGATCGGTGACGGGGGCAGGTGACAGGGGAGGGGACAGGGACAGGTGACAGGCTGGTGACAGGTTGGTGCGGGGGCAGGTGACACAGGTGACAGGGGAGGTGACACGGGTGACACGGGTGGCAGGGCGGGTGGCCGGGGAGGTGACAGGTCGGTGACACAGCCGGTGCCATCACCGGTTCTCCCGGTCCCCACCCGGCCCCGCGTGGGAGGGGGTGGGACACGGGGACAAGGGGGACACGTGGGGGACACTGGGGACATTGGGGACATTGGGGGGACACATGGACATTGAGGGGGACATGGGGATGTTCGGGACATTGGGGACATGGGGACACGTGGGGACATTGGGGACATGGGGACATTGGGGACATTGGGGGGACATGGGGACAGGGGGGGACAGGGGGATGTTCGGGACATTGGGGACATGGAGGGGACATTGGGGACAAGGGGATATTCAGGACATTGGGGACATTGGGACAGGAGATATTTGGGATATTGGGGACAGTGGGGACATGAGGGGGACATTGGGGGGACATTGAGGGGAGACATGGGGGTGGCCTGGGAGGGGACACAGAGACAGGGGACACTTGGGGGGGACATTGGGGACATGGAGGGGACATTGGGGACATGGGGATGGGGGTGACATTGGGGGGATATGAGGGGCATATGGGGACATGGGGGGGACATTGGGGACATGGAGGGGATATTGGGGGACATCAGGACATGGAGATATTTGGGACATTGGGGACATGAGGGGGACATTGGGCAGACACTGGGGGGGACATGGGGTGGCCTGGGAGGGGGACATGGGGACAAGGGACACTGGGTGGGACATGGGGACATGGGGGGGACATTGGGGACATGGGGGGGACATGGGGGGACACAGGGACAGGGGACACGTGAGGGGACAGGAGGGGACAAAGAGGGACATTGGGGACACGGGGATATTCAGGATATTGGGGACATGAGGGGACATTGGGACAGTGGCTGGGAGGGCCCGGGGGTCCCCGGAGGTCTCAGGGGGTCCCTGGGGTCACTGCGGGGTCACTGGGGGGTCACAGAGGTCACCAAAGTGTCACGGGGGGGGGGGGGGGTCCCTGCTGTCCCCCGTGGCCGTGACCTTTGACCCGGCGCGGGGGCGGCTGATTCATTTCCCGCCACCCCCGCGGGTGGGCGGGGTCCGTCTGAGGGGATGTGGGCGTGGTTTCCGCTGAGTGGGCGGGGCTCTATGTGGGACAGGGGGCGTGGCCGGAGGCTGCAGCGGCGGGCGCGGCCTGTGGCGGAAGGGGGCGGGTCCATCGCGTATCACGAGCAGTGATTGGGCAGCGGGCGGGGCGTGGCCGGCGGCGGAAAGGGGCGGGGCCTGCGTGGCGCGCTCGGGGCCGCGATGGTGAGCGGGGCCCGGGGGGGGGATGGGGGGGATTTGGGGGGGATTTTGGGACCCCGCGGGACCCCCGACCCCCCCCAGGACCCTCTGAACCCCCCCTGAGACCCCCAAAATCCCCCCATAACCCCCCGTAACCCCCCCGTGCCCCCCCAGCTGTTCTACTCCTTCTTCAAGTCCCTGGTGGGCAAGGACGTGGTGGTGGAGCTCAAGAACGACCTCAGGTACGGGACCGGGGGGGTCGGGACACCCCGAAAACGCCCCAAAAAATATCCCAAAACAGCCCAAAAACACCCCCAGAAAGCACCCAGAAAATAGCCCAGAAACCCCTGGAAGCACTCCCAAAACACCCCAAAAACACCCCAAAACCACTCCAAAAACATCCCCAAAAGACACCCCCAAAACCCACCCAAAAACTGCCCATAAACTGCCCCCGGAAATACCCCAAAAACCCCAAAAAAACTCCTAAACCCCCCCCAACCCCCCCCCCAAAAAACTGCCCGGGACCCCCAAACCTCCCCGGAACCCCCTTGGGAGCCCCCAAATTATCATGGGACCCCCCAGGACCCCCCAAATCCCCCCAAATCCACTGAGACCCCCCCCAATTTCCCCCCTATCTCCCCCCAGCATCTGCGGCACGCTGCACTCGGTGGATCAGGTGAGTCGGGGGTCCTGGGGGGGTTTGGGGGTCCTGGGGGGTTTGGGGGGGTCTCTGGGGAATCCTGGGGGGTCTCAGGGATTTTCGGAGGGGTCTCTGTGGTTTTTGGGGGGTCCTGGGGGGTTTTGGGGGTCTCTTGGGGGTTTTTGGGGGTTTGGGGGGGTTTTGGGGGTCTCTTGGGGGGTTTTTGGGGGGTTTGGGGGGTTTTGGGGGTCTCTCGGGGTCTCTCGGGGTCTCTCGGGGTCTCAGTGTTTTTGGGGGGGGTCCCCGGGGGTCTCAGAGCCCCCCCTGACCCCCCCCGTTGCCCCCCCCCAGTACCTGAACATCAAATTGACCGACATCAGCGTGACGGACCCCGAGAAGTACCCGCACATGGTGGGGGGCTCTTTTGGGTCTTGGGGTCTCTGGGGAGGGTCCTGGGGGGCTGGGGAGGGTCCTGGGGGTTTTGGGGGGTCTGGGGTCTCTGGGAGGGTCCTGGGGGGGGATTTGGGGAGGTTTGGGTGGTCCTGGGGGGCTGGGGAGGGTCCTGAGGGGATCTGGGGAGGTTTGGGTGGTCCTGGGGGGTTTTGGGGGTGATCTCGGTGGTCTCGGGTGTCTCAGATTTTGTGGGGTTGTTTTGGGGGGTGGTCTCAGTGATTTTTGGGGGGATCTCTCTGGTTTTGGTGTCTCTCAGTGATTTGGGGAGGGTCTCGGGGGGGTGTCAGTAATTTGGGGAGGGGTCTCAGATATCTCAGTAATCTGGGGAGGGGTCTCAGATATCTCAGTAATTTGGGGAGGGGTCTCAGATATCTAATTAATTTGGGGAGGGGTCTCAGATATCTCAGTAATTTGGGGAGGGGTCTCAGAGATCTCAGTGATTTGGGGAGGGGTCTCAGATATCTCATTAATTTGGGGGGGTCTCAGAGATCTCATTAATTTGGGGAGGGTGTCAGATATCTCATTAATTTGGGGAGGGGTCTCAGATATCTCAGTGATTTGGGGAGGGGTCTCAGATAGGAACTGCTTCATCTGTGTCTCCCTGGTTTTGGGGTTTCTCTCTTGTGATTTTTGGGTATCTCTCTGTTTTTTGGGGGGATTTTGGGCAACTCTGTAATTTGGGGGGTTTTTTTTGGGGGGCTGTCAGTAATTTGGGGAGGGGTCTCACGGCCATGTCCCCCCCAGCTTTCGGTCAAGAACTGCTTCATCCGTGGTTCTGGGTTATCTCTGTTTTTGGTGTATTTCAGTGGTTTTTGGGGGTTTTTGGTGGGGATTTTGGGGTTTTTCAGCGGTTTTTGGGGGTCTCGGTAATTTGAGGAGGGGTCTCTCCCAGCTCTGGGTTAGGAACTGCTTCATCCGCGGTTCTGTCGTTCGCTGCGTGGTTTGGGGTTTCTCTCTGTATCTCAGTGGTTTTTGGGGGGTTTTTGGTGGGGATTTTGGGGTTTTTCAGCGGTTTTTAGGGTCTCGGTAATTTGGGGAGGGGTCTCCCGGCCATTTCCCCCAGCTCTCGGTGAAGAACTGCTTCATCCGTGGGTTATCTCTGTTTTTTGGTGTATTTCAGTGGCTTTTTGGGTGTTTTTGGTGGGGATTTTGGGGTTTTCAGCGGTTTTTGGGGGTCTCGGTAATTTGGGGAGGGGTCTCACTGCCATGTCCCCCCCAGCTCTCAGTCAAGAAATGCTTCATCTGTGGTTCTGGGTTATCTCTGTTTTTGGTGTATTTCAGTGGTTTTTGGTGGGGATTTTGGGGTTTTTCAGCGGTTTTTTGGGGGTCTCGGTAATTTGGGGAGGGGTCTCAGATATCTCATTAATTTGGGGAAGGGTCTCAGAGATCTCAGTAATTTGGGGAGGGGTCTCACTGCCATGTCCCCCCAGCTCTCAGTCAAGAACTGCTTCATCTGCGGTTCTGGGTTATCTCTGTTTTTTGGTGTATTTCAGTGGTTTTTGGGGGGTTTTTGGTGGGGTTTTTTGGGGTTTTTCAGCAGTTTTTGGGGGTCTCAGTAATTTGGGGAGGGGTCTCAGATATCTCATTAATTTGGGGAGGGGTCTCACGGCCATTTCCCCCAGCTTTCGGTCAAGAACTGCTTCATTCGTGGGTTATCTCTGTTTTTTGGTGTATCTCAGTGGTTTTTGGGGGTTTTTGGTGGGGATTTTTGGGTTTTTCAGTGGTTTTTGGGGGTCTCGGTAATTTGGGGAGGGGTCTCTCCCCAGCTTTTCAGTCAAGAACTGCTTCATCCGCGGCTCCGTGGTTCGCTACGTGCAGCTGCCCGCGGACGAGGTGGACACGCAGCTGCTGCAGGACGCGGCGCGCAAGGAGGCGCTGCAGCAGAAGCAGTGACCCGAAATCGCGGGATTCGCCCCAAAAGATCTGCAGAACCCCCGCCCAAAATCTGGGTGATTTCCCCAAAATCTGGGGGGATTCACCCCAAAATCTGGGGTGATTTCCTCCAAAATCTGGGGGATTCACCCCAAAATAACGGGGGACTTCTCTCTAAAATCTGCAGAGATTCCTTCCCAAAATCTGGGGGATTCGCCCCAAAATCTGGGGTGATTTCCCCCCAAAATCGGGGGATTTGCCCCAAAAGATCTGCAGAGACCCCCGCCCCAAAATCTGGGGTGATTTCCCCAAAATCTGGGGTAATTTCCCCCGAAATTGGGGGATTCGCCCCAAAGATCTACAGAAAACCCCGCCCCAAAATCTGGGGTGATTTCCCCCAAAATCTGGGGGATTCACCCCAAAATCTGGGGGATTCACCCCAAAATAACGGGGAAATTCTCTTTAAAATCTGCAGAGATTCCTTCCCAAAATCCGGGAAAATTCACCCAAAATTTGGGGGGATTCACTCCAAAATATCTGCAGAGATCCCTCCCCAAAAATTTGGGTGATTTCTTCCAAACTCTGGGGGATTCGCCCCAAAATTTGGGGGATTCGCCCTGAAATAACGGGGGAGTCACCCCAAAATATCTGCAGAAACCCTTCCCTGAAAACGGGGGAATTCGCCCCAAAATCCGGAGGAATCCCCATCCAAAAATCTGCAGGGGGATTCCTGCCTAAAATCCGGGGTGATTTCCCCAAAAACGGGGGGATTCACCCAAAATAACGGGGGAGATTCACCCCAAAAATGGAAGGGAATCACCCCAAAAATGGGGAGATTGACCCCAAAATATCTGAGGGGGATTCACTCCTAAAACAGGAGGATTTACCCCAAAATTGGGGAGATTCACCCGAAAATGTGCAGGGACCCCTCCCCAACCCCGGGGGTCTCCCCGGCCCCTTTCGCGACCCCCAATAAACGCCAGGCCCCGCCCCCTCTGTGCACGTCATTAATGGGGATTTTGGGGTAATTTACACGGATTTTGGGTCATTTTGGGGTGGTTTCGGGAGTTTTTGGGGTGGTTATGGGTGGTTTGGGTGGTTTCAGGGGTTTTGGGTGGTTTCGAGGTGTTTCGAGGGTGACTTGGGGTGGTTTTGGGGTGATTTGGGGGGTTTTAGGGTAATTTTGTGATTTTGGCCTAATTTTGGGTGTCTTCTGGGCGGTTTTGGGTGTTTTTGGGGTGATTTAGGGTGATTTTGTGGTGACTTGGGAGGTCTTAGGGTAATTTTGGGGTGATTTTGGGTGCTTTGGGAGTTTTTGGAGTGGTTGGGGGTTTTTAGAGTGATTTTGGGGTTTTTCGTTGGTTTTTGGGGTGTTTTTGAGGTGCTTTCGGGTGTTTTAGGGCTGATTTCGGCGTTTTTCTGTTATTTTTGGGCTGATTTCGGGAGGTTTTGGGGTTTTTCTGTTTTTTTTGGGCTGATTTCTGGGGTTTCGGGTGATTGCGGGGTTTTTCAGGTTATTTTTGGGGTGATTTCGGGGATTTTCGGGGGTCTCCACGCCCCCCCGCCCCGTTGGCCTCTCGGAGTTTTCGCTCCTCCGCTCCGCTGGGGGGCGCCAAGCGCGGCGGGCGCGGCGCTCCCTTTGCGTCATCTCAGCGGCGCCGGAAGTCCGCCGCGCACCAGCCAATAGCAGCGCGGGGCGCCGCGCAATGCGCAGCACACTCCGCCCACGTGTCTCCTCCCGCCGCCGCCGCCGCTGCCGCAGGTACCGGGAAGGGGGGGGAGGGCTGGGGGGGCCACGTGACCCCGGACCCCAAATTACCCCCCAAAAAATCCCAAAAAACCCCAAAAAAATCTCCCTAAAATCGCCGTACTCACAGCTCCCTGTACCGGCCCCCAGCGCTCCCTTCAGCTCCCCCCCCACCAGCTGCGGCCTTCAGGGACCCCGGGACCCCCTCACTTTCCCCTCTCTAGCCATGTCAGCCCCCACATTTTTTCCGCCATTTTCTCCCCGTTATTTTTTTAAATTTCCCCCATTTTCCCCCGCGTCAATGTTATAGTTTTCCCTCGTTGATTTTTTAATTTTTCTCCCGTTAATTTTTTAAATTTTTTCCCCCCTCAGCCATGCCGCGTCCCCGCGTCCTCCTCCACCCGCCGCCCCCCGTTAACCCCCCTTTAATTTGTAACTTTTTAAAATTTTATTTTTACAAAATTTAAAAATTTTTTGGTTTTGTAATTTTTTAAATTTAAATATTTTAATATTCCCCCCCCATGCCATGCCGTCCCCGCCCGTGCTGCTGCTGCCGCCCCCCCCGTTATCCCCCATTTCCCTTCCATTTTCTCCCCCGTTTTCCCCCCAGTTTCCCCCGTTAATTTTAAAAATTTTTAACTATTTAATTTTGCAATTTTTAATTTTATTTTTTTTTTAAATCAATTTCGCAGCGATGCCGTCGCCGCCGGTGCTGCTGCTGCCGCCCCCGCCCGGTGACGCCGCCGCCCTGCGCGTTCTGATCGCCGCCCGTTTCCGTGGGGACCCGCCCCCGGTGCTGCTGCAGCGCGTGACCCCCCCCGGCACCGGTATCGAGACCGGAACCGGAAACCCACCTGGGCACCGGAACCGGAAACACCCTCGGTACCGGAACCGGGACCCCCGTCGGTTCCGGTACCGGGGCCCCGCCCCATCCGTTACCGGCGCTCCGCACCGCCGAGGGGGCGCTGCTGGGCCCGGGCGCGGCCGCGCTGCTGCTGAGCCCCCCCCGAGATGCGGGGCCGCGACCCCCGCGAGGCCGCGCTGGTGCGGCAGTGGGTGGCGTTCGCTGAGGGGGAGCTGGGCACGGCGGCCGCCATCTTGGTGGGGGGGCACAAACAGGTGAGGAGGGGTCTCTGGGGATCTCTGGGGTATCATTGGGGGGTGTTTGGGGTAGGTTTTGGGGTGGGTTTGGGCAGTTTGGGTGGGTTTGGGGGTTTTGGGCAGTTTGGGGTGGGTTTGGGGGGTTTTGGGGTGTTTGGGTGGCGTTCGCTGAGGGGAGCTGGGCACGGCGGCGGCCATCTTGGTGGGGGGGCACAAACAGGTGAGGAGGGGTCTCTAGGGTACCATTGGGGTATCATTGGGGGGTGTTTGGGGCAGTTTGGGGGTGTTTGGGGTGGGTTTGGGGGTTACAGGGGGATTTAGGGACCCCCTGAGGTCAGGGAGGGTCTGGGGAGGGGTCTTGGGGCGGTTTGGGTGGGTTTGGGGGGGATTTGGAGGTCCAGGGTAATTTGGGAGGGGTCCTGGGGCGGTTTTTGGGGGGGATTTGGGGGGTTACCAGGGGATTTGGGGGGCTGGGGACAGTTGGTGCCATTAGCCTGGAGGATTCGGGGGGCTCTGAGGGGCACAGGGGAATTTGGGGAGGGGTCCCTGATGCCCCCTGCCCCCCCAGGCCCACCCCAGGGCTCTCCAGGAGTTCTGTTGGGTCTGGGGGCTCTGTGTGACAATGGCGGGATTTGGGGGCACAGGGGGGGTTTGGGGGGCTCTGGTGGGTTCAGGGTAATTTGGGGAGGGGTCTCTGACGCCCCCCTGCCCCCCCAGGCCCGCCCCAGGGCGCTCCAGGAGCTCTCTCGGGGTCTGGGGGCTCTCGAGTCCCACCTGAGCAGCGCGGCCGCCCCTTCCTGGTGGGGGACGGGGTCACCCTGGCTGACGTCACCGTGCTGTGCGCCCTGCTGGGGCCCTTCACGCAGGTGAGACCCCTCCCCAAATTCCTGAGAGACCCCCGGGAACATCCCCAAATCCCCCTGAGCCCCCAAATCCCCCAATGTCACCCTGGCTGACGTCACCGTGCTGTGCGCCCTGCTGGGGCCCTTCACACAGGTGAGACCCCTCCCCAAATACCGCTGGGACCCCCAGGAACGCCCCCAAATCCCCTGAGCCCCCAAAACCCACCGGGACCCCCGAGAATGCCCCCAAATCCCCCCAATGTCACCCTGGCTGACGTCACTGTGCTATGCGCCCTGCTGGGGCCCTTCACACAGGTGAGACCCCTCCCCAAATTCCTGAGAGACCCCTGGGAACATCCCCAAATCCCCCTGAGCCCCCAAAACCACCGGGACCCCCGGGAACATCCCCAAATCCCCCCAGTGTCCCCCTGGCCGATGTCACCGTGCTGTGCGCCCTGCTGGGGCCCTTCACGCAGGTGAGACCCCTCCCCAAATTCCTGAGAGACCCCCAGGAACATCCCCAAATCCCCTGAGCCCCCAAAACCCACCGGGACCCCCGGGAATGCCCCCAAATCCCCCCAGTCGATGTCACCGTGCTGTGCGCCCTGCTGGGCCCTTCACACAGGTGAGACCCCTCCCCAAATTCCTGAGAGACCCCCGGGAACATCCCCAAATCCCCCTGAGGCCCCAAAACCCACCGGACCCCCGGGAACGCCCCCAAATCCCCCCAGTTGTCACCCTGGCCGATGTCACCGTGCTGTGCGCCCTGCTGGGGCCCTTCACACAGGTGAGACCCCTCCCCAAATTCCACTGGGACCCCCAGGAACGCCCCCAGACCCACCAAATCCCCCTGAGCCCCCAAAACCCACCGGGACCCCGGGAGTGCCCCCAAATCCCCCCAGTGTCACCCTGGCTGACGTCACCGTGCTGTGCGCCCTGCTGGGGCCCTTCACACAGGTGAGACCCCTCCCCAAATTCCTGAGAGACCCCCGGGAACATCCCCAAATCCCCCTGAGCCCCCAAATCCCGCCGGGACCCCCGGGAACGCCCCCAAATCCCCCCAGTCGATGTCACCGTGCTGTGCGCCCTGCTGGGACCCTTCACACAGGTGAGACCCCTCCCCAAATTCTTGAGAGACCCCTGGAGGGACCCCAGACCCACCAAATCCCCCTCAGCCCCCAAAACCCACCGGGACCCCCGGGAACATCCCCAAATCCCCCAATGTCACCCTGGCTGATGTCACCGTGCTGTGCGCCCTGCTGGGGCCCTTCACACAGGTGAGACCCCTCCCCAAATACCGCTGGGACCCCCGGAACATCCCCAAATCCCCCAGTGTCACCCTGGGCAATGCCCCTGCTGGGGCTCCTCACCCAGGTGAGACCCCTCCCCAAATTCCTGAGAGACGCTTGGGAACGCCCCCAGACCCACCCAATGTCCCCAATGACCCCCCCACGTTCTGTGAGACCCCTCCCCAAATTCCTGAGAGATCCCCGGGAATGCCCCCAGACCCACCCAATGTCCCCAATGACCCCTCCACGTTCTGTGAGACCCCTCCCCAAATTCCTGAGAGATCCCTGGGAATGCCCCCAGACCCACCCAATGTCCCCAATGACCCCTCCACGTTCTGTGAGACCCCTCCCCAAATTCCTGAGAGATCCCTGGGAATGCCCCCAGACCCACCCAATGTCCCCAATGACCCCTCCACGTTCTGTGAGACCCCTCCCCATATTCCTGAGCCCCCCCAATGTCCCCCCCACGGTCTGTGAGACCCCTCCCCATATTCCTGAGCCCCTCACAGTCTGTGAGACCCCTCCCCAAATTCCTGAGAGACCCCTGGGAATGCCCCAGACCCACCCAATGACCCCCCATGGTCTGTGAGACCCCTCCCCATATTTCCCAGGTTCTGGACCCCCATTCCTGGACCCCCTTCCTGGGGGTCTCCTGCCCGTGTCCGTCTGTCTGTCCGTGTCCCCGTGTCCCCCCATGACCCCCCATGTTCTGTGAGACCCCTCCCCATATTTCGCAGGTGCTGGACCCCCGTTCCCGGGCCCCCTTCCCGGGGGTCTCGCGCTGGTTCCTCTCCTGTTCCCACCCGTGTCCATCTGTCTGTCCGTGTCCCTGTGTCCCCCCATGACCCCCCACGTTCTGTGAGACCCCTCCCCATATTTCCCAGGTGCTGGACCCCCGTTCCCGGGCCCCGTTCCCGGGGGTCTCGCGCTGGTTCCTCTCCTGCTCCCACCCACGTCCATCTGTCTGTCCGTGTCCCTGTGACCCCCCATGACCCCCCACGTTCTGTGAGACCCCTCCCCATATTCCCCAGGTTCTGGACCCCCGTTCGCGGGCCCCGTTCCCGGGGGTCTCGCGCTGGTTCCTGTCCTGTTCCCGCCTGTGTCCGTCTGTCTGTCTGTGTCTGTGTGACCCCCCCATGTCCCTGATGCCCCCCACGGTCTGTAAGACCCCTCCCCATATTCCTGCCCCCTCCCCAGGTTCTGGACCCCCGTTCGCGGGCCCCGTTCCCGGGGGTCTCGCGCTGGTTCCTGTCCTGTTCCCGGCTGCCGCAGTTCCGCGCCGAGCTGGGGGACGTGCGGCTCTGGGGGGGCGAGACCCCCGAGGAGACCCCCAGAGGGACCCCACCGTGGAGACCCCCACCGTGGAGACCCCCAGCATGGAGACCCCCAGCATGGAGACCCCCACCATGGAGACCCCCAATGTGGAGACCCCCACCGTGGAGACCCCCACCGTGGAGACCCCCAAAGGCAGCGCCGGTGAGCATGGGGGGAATTTGGGGAGGGGGGAAACGAGGGTTTGGGGGGGAATATGGGGATTTTGGGGGGATTTGGGGAGGGGGAGATGGAGATTTTGGGGAAAAACAGGGATTTTTGGGGGCAATATGGGGATTTTTAGGGGATTTTGGGAGGGGGAGATGGAGATTTTGGGAGGGGAGGGTGGAAATTTTGGGGAGGGGGAGATTGAGATTTTGGGGAGGGGGGGATGGAGATTTTGGGGAGGGGGAATATGGAGATTTTGGGGGATTTTGGGGAGGAGGAGATGAAGATTTTGGGAGATTTTGGGGGGTTTGAAGGGGGAAAATGGGGATTTTTGGGGGGGAATATGGGATTTTGGGGGGATTTTGGGGAGGGGGAGATGGAGATTTTGGGGAGAGGGAGATTGAGATTTTGGGAGGGGTGATGGAGATTTTGGGAGGGGGATGGAGATTTTGGGGAGGGGGGGATGGAGATTTTGGGGATTTTGGGGAGGGGGAATATGGAGATTTTGGGGAGGGGGAATATGGAGATTTTGGGGAGGGGGAGATGGAGATTTTGGGGAGGGGGGGTGGAGATTTTGGGGAGGAAGAATATGGAGATTTTGGGGACTTTGGGGAGGGGGAGATGGAGATTTTGGGGGGTTTGAAGGGGGAAGATGGGGATTTTTGGGGGGGAATATGGAGATTTTTGGGGGGATTTTGGGGAGGGGAGATGGAGATTGTGGGGAGGGGAATATGGAGATTTTGGGGAGGGGGAGATGGAGATTTTGGGGGATTTTGGGGGGAAAATGGGGATTTTTGGGGGGAATATGGAGATTTTTTGGGGGATTTGGGGAGGGGGAGATGGAGATTTTGGGAGGGGGAATATGGAGATTTTAGGGGATTTTGGGGAGGGGAGATGGAGATTTTGGGAGGGGGATGGAGATTTTGGGGGATTTTGGGAGGGGGAGATGGAGATTTTGGGGATGGAGATTTTGGGGGGTTTGAAGAGGGAAAATGGGATTTTTGGGGGGAATATGGAGACTTTTGGGGGATTTGGGAGGGGGGGATGGAGATTTTGGGGAGGGGGGGATGGAGATTTTGGGGAGGGGGAGATTGAGATTTTGGGGAGGGGGAGATGGAGATTTTGGGGGGAAAATGGGGTTTTTTGGGGGGAAATATGGAGATTTTGGGGAGATTTTGGGGAGGGGGGGATGGAGATTTTGGGGAGGGGGAGATGGAGATTTTGGGGAGGGGGAGATGGAGATTTTGGGGAGGGTAGATGGAGATTTTGGGAGGGCAGGTGGAGATTTTGGGGAGGGGGAATATGGAGATTCTGGGGATTTTGGGGAGGGGGAGATGAAGATTTTGGGGAGATTCTGGGGGGTTTGAAGGGGGAAAATGGGGATTTTTGGGGGGGAATATGGAGATTTCTGGGGGGATTTTGGGGAGTGGGAGATGGAGATTTTGGGGAGTGGGGCGATGGAAATTTGGGGGGTTTGGGGACAGGGGGAGATATTTTGGGCAAAAAATGTAGATTTTGGGGGGGTTTTGGAAGGAAAACGAAGATTTTTGCGGGGAAAATGCAGATTTTTGGAGAGAAAAATGCAGATTTTTTGGGGGTAAAAAATGCAGATTTTTTGGGGGTAAAAAATGCAGATTTTGGGGGGTAAAAATGCAGATTTTGGGGGTAAAAATGCAGATTTTGGGGGTAAAAAATGCAGATTTTGGGGAGGAAAAAATGCAGATTTTGGGGGAAAAAATGCAGATTTTGGGAGGAAAAATGCAGATTTTGGGAGGAAAAATGCAGATTTTGGGGGGAAAAAATGCAAAATTTGGGGAGGAAAAATGCAGATTTTGGGGTAAAAAATGCAGATTTTTGGGGTAGAAAATGCAGATTTTTGGGGGAAAAAAAGCAGATTTTGGGGGAAAAAAATGCAGATTTTGGGGAGGAAAAATACAGATTTTGGGAGGAAAAAATGCAGATTTTGGGGTAAAAAATGCAGATTTTGGGGAAAAATGCAGATTTTTTGGGGTAAAAAATGCAGATTTTGGGGGAAAAAAATGCAGATTTGGTGGAAAAATGCAGATTTTGGGGGTAAAAAATGTAGATTTTGGGGGAAAAAATGCAGATTTTGGGGGGAAAAAATGCAGATTTTGGGGGTAAAAATGCAGATTTTGGGGAGGAAAAAATGCAGATTTTGGGGGTAAAAATGCAGATTTTTGGGGGTAAAAAATGCAGATTTTTGGGGGGAAAAAATGCAAATTTTGGGTAAAAATGCAGATTTTGGGGGGAAAAAATGCAGATTTTGGGGGGAAAAAAATGCAGATTTTGGGGGGAAAAATGCAGATTTTGGGTCCCACCTTGTGACCCCTTTCCCCTGCTGTCCCAGCTGAGCCGCCCAGGTGGGGGTCCCGGGGGGGTCCCCGGGGGTCCCGAGCCCCCGCCCCGGCCAAGAGCGCGGCGCAGCTGAAGAAGGAGGCCAAGAAAAGGGAGAAAATGGAGAAATTCCAGCATAAAACAGGAGAAGAACCGGCAAGAAAAGGGAGAAAATGGAGAAATTCCAGCAAAAACAGGAGAAGAACCGGCAGCTGCAGGTGGGCAGGGGTCTCTGGGGGGGTTTGGGGGGGGTCTCTGGGGTCTCTGGGGGGATTTTGGGGGTCTTTGGGGGTTTGGGGAGGGGTCTCTGAGGGGTGTCTGGGGTTTGGGGGGGATTTCTGGGGGTCTCTGGGGGGGTTTGGGGGGGTCCCTGGGGGGTTTTGGGGGGTCTCTGGTTTTTGGGGGGTCTCTGGGGGGGTCCCTGGGGGTCCTTGGGGATTTGGAGATTTGGGGTGGGGGGTCCCTGGGGGTCTCTGGGGATTTGGGGAGGGGTCCCTGGGGGTCTCGGGGGGGATTTCTGGGGGTCCCTGGGGGGGTTTTGGGGGTCTCTGGTTTTTGGGGAGGTCCCCGGGGGTCTCTGGGGATTTGGGGAGGGGTCCCGGGGATTTGGGGAGGGGTCCCGGGGGTCTCTGGGGATTTGGGGAGGGGTCCCGGGGATTTGGGGAGGGGTCCCGGGGGTCTCTGGGGATTTGGGGAGGGGTCCGGGGATTTGGGGAGGGGTCCCGGGGGTCTCTGAGGATTTGGGAGGGGTCCCGGGGGTCTCTGGTTTTTGGGGAGGTCCCCGGGGGTCTCTGGGGATTTGGGGGGTGGTCTCTGGGGGTCTCTGGGGATTTGGGGAGGGGGTCCCAGGGATTTGGGGAGGGGTCCCGGGGGTCTCTGGGGATTTGGGGAGGGGTCCCGGGAATTTGGGGAGGGGTCCCGGGGGTCTCTGACCCCCCCTGCCCCCCCAGGCCCAGGCCCAGGCCAAGGCCAAGCCCGGGCGGGCCCGGCGGGAGCTGCAGGGGCTGCGCTACGAGACCCCCACGGCCCCCGGCTGCAAGAAGGGTGAGGAGGGGTCCCTAGGGGCTGGGGGTGTGTGGGGGGGTCTCCAGGGGTTTTGGGTTTTTTTGGGATTTTTTTGGATTTTTTTGCAATTTTTTGGGGTTTTTTTGGGGGTTTTTTGGGGGGTCTGGGGGCGCTCAGAGGCTCTGGGCACTGTGAGACCCCCACGGCCCCCGGCTGCAAGAAAGGTGAGGAGGGGGCTCTGAGGGGCTGGGGGTGTTTGGGGGGGGTCTCCAGGGGGTTTTGGGGTTTTTTTGGGGTTTTTTTGGGGTTTTTTGGGGGTTTTTTTTGGGTTTTTTTGGGGATTTTTTTGGGTTTTTTTGGGGTTTTTTTTGGTTTTTTTTGGGTTTTTTTGGGTTTTTTTTGGGGGGTTTTCGGGAGTCTGGGGGGGCTCTGGGCACTGCGAGACCCCCACGGCCCCCGGCTGCAAGAAGGGTGAGGAGGGGGCTCTGAGGGGCTGGGGGGTGTTTGGGGAGGGGTCTCCAGGGGTTTTTGGTTTTTTTTTTGGGTTTTTTTTGGGATTTTTTTGGGGTTTTTTGGGGGTTTTTTTGGGTTTTTTGGGGGTTTTTTGGGGGGTTTTTTGGGTTTTTTGGGGGTTTTTTTTGAGTTTTTTTTGGGGTTTTTTTTGGGTTTTTTTTGGTTTTTTTTGGGGTTTTTTTGGGGGTTTTTTGGGGGTTTTTTTTGGGGGGTCTGGGGCGGTCTCAGGGGCTCTGGGCACTGCGAGACCCCACGGCCCCCGGCTGCAAGAAAGGTGAGGAGGGGGCTCTCAGGGGTCTGGGGTGTTTGGGGGGTCTCCAGCGGTTTTTGGGTTTTTTTGGGGATTTTTTTGGGTTTTTTTTGGATTTTTTTGGGGGGTTTTTGGGGGGGTTTTTGGGGTTTTTTTGGGGGGTCTGGGGGGGGGCTCAGGGGCTCTGGGCACTGCGAGACCCCCACGGCCCCCGGCTGCAAGAAAGGTGAGGAGGGGGCTCTGAGGGGTCTGGGGGTGTTTGGGGGGTCTCCAGGGGTTTTTGGGGTTTTTTTTGGTTTTTTTTGGTTTTTTGGATTTTTTTTGGGTTTTTTTGGGTTTTTTGGGATTTTTTTGGGTTTTTTGGGGGTTTTTGGGGGGTCTCAGGGGCTCTGGGCGCTACGAGACCCCCCCGGGGCCCCGCTGCAAGAAAGGTGAGGAGGGGGCTGGTCTGAGGGTCTGGGGGTGTTTGGGGGGGTCTCCAGGGGGTTTTGGTTTTTTTGGTTTTTTTGGGTTTTTTTTGGGGGTTTTTTGGGGTTTTTTTGGGGGGGTTTTTTGGGGTTTTTTGGGCATTTTTTGGGATTTTTTTGGGTTTTTTTGGGGTTTTTTTGGGGGGTCTGGGGGGGGCTCAGGGGCTCTGGGGACTGCGAGACCCCACGGCCCCCGGCTGCAAGAAAGGTGAGGAGGGGGCTCTCAGGGGTCTGGGGGTGTTTGGGGAGGGGTCTCAGATGGATTTTGGGGAATTTTGAGGGGTCCGGGAGGGTCTCAGGAGGATTTGGGGAGGGGTCTCAGGAGGGTTTGGGGAGGGGTCTCAGGGGGTTTGGGGAGGGGTCTCAGGGGGGTTTGGGGAGGGGTCTCAGGAGGATTTGGGGAGGGGTCTCAGGGGGATTTGGGGAGGGGTCTCAGGGGGGTTTGGGGAGGGGTCTCAGGAGGATTTGGGGAGGGGTCTCAGGGGGATTTGGGGAGGGGTCTCAGGAGGATTTGGGGGGGGTCTCAGGAGGATTTGGGGAGGGGTCTCAGGGGGGTTTGGGGAGGGGTCTCAGGAGGATTTGGGGAGGGGTCTCAGGGGGATTTGGGGAGGGTCTCGGGGGGTTTGGGGAGGGGTCTCAGGGGAATTTGGGGAGGGGTCTCAGGGGGATTTGGGGAGGGGCCTCAGGAGGATTTGGGGAGGGGTCTCAGGGGGGTTTGGGGAGGGGTCTCGGGGGTTTGGGGAGGGGTCTCAGGAGGATTTGGGGAGGGGTCTCAGGGGGGTTTGGGGAGGTTCTGGGGGTCAGGGAAGGGTTTGGGGGCTCTGGGGGTGGGGGGGGATCCAGGGGAATTTGGGGAGGGGTCTCACTGAGTGTTGGGGAGGGGCTCTGGGGGGTCTTGTGAGGAATTGGGGGAGGTCTGGGGGTCTCGGGTGGGTTTTGGGGGGGTCTTGGGGAGGTTCTGGGGGTCTCGGGTGGGTCTGGGGGCTCAGGGGGTGTCTGGGGTGGTCTCTGACCCCTCCCCCGGGACCCCTCCCCAGATATTGGGGGACCCCTCCCCGAAAGCTACAGCCCCGGCTACGTGGAGGCGGCGTGGTACGGCTGGTGGGAGCACGAGGGGTTCTTCAGGCCCGAATTCGGGGTGAGTGGGGGGCTGCAAATGGGTCTGGGGGCTTCAGATGGGTCTGGGGGTGTCCTGGGGGTGTCCTGGGGGGGGTTTAGGGGGTTTAATTGGGTCTGGGGGTGTCCTGGGTGCAGCCCTGGTACGGCTGGTGGGAGCAGGAGGGGTTCTTCAGGCCTGAATTCGGGGTGAGTGGGGGGCTTTAATTGGGTCTGGGGGCTTCAAATGGGTCTGGGGGCTTAATTGGGTCTGGGGGTGTCCTGGGGGTGTCCTGGGTGCAGCCCTGGTACGGCTGGTGGGAGCACGAGGGGTTCTTCAGGCCTGAATTCGGGGTGAGTGGGGGGCTTCAAATGGGTCTGGGGGCTTCAGATGGGTCTGGGGGTTTAATTGGGTCTGGGGGCTTCAAATGGGTCTGGGGGTGTCCTGGGTGCAGCCCTGGTACGGCTGGTGGGAGCACGAGGGGTTCTTCAGGCCTGAATTCGGGGTGAGTGGGGGGCTTTAATTGGGTCTGGGGGCTTCAGATGGGTGTGGGGGCTTCAAATGGGTCTGGGGGCTTAAATGGGTCTGGGGGTGTCCTGGGTGCAGCCCTGGTATGGCTGGTGGGAGCATGAGGGGTTCTTCAGGCCCGAATGGGGGGTGAGTGAGGGGCTTAAATTGGGTCTGGGGGCTTCACATGGGTCTGGGGGCTTCAAATGGGTCTGGGGGCTTCAGATGGGTCTGGGGGTGTCCTGGGGGGGGGAGTTTGGGGCAGCCCTGGTACGGCTGGTGGGAGCAGGAGGGGTTCTTCAAACCCGAATTCGGGGTGAGTGGGGGGCTTAAATTGGGTCTGGGGGTTTAAATGGGTCTGGGGGCTTCAGATGGGTCTGGGGGCTTAATTGGGTCTGGGGGCTTCAGATGGGTCTGGGGGTGTCCTGGGGGTGTCCTGGGTGCAGTTCTGGTACGGCTGGTGGAGCACGAGGGGTTCTTCAAACCCGAATGGGGGGTGAGTGGGGGGCTTTAATTGGGTCTGGGGGCTTCAGATGGGTCTGGGGGCTTAATTGGGTCTGGGGGCTTAAATGGGTCTGGGGGCTTCAGATGGGTCTGGGGGCTTAATTGGGTCTGGGGGTGTCCTGGGTGCAGTTCTGGTACAGTTGGTGGGAGCACGAGGGGTTCTTCAGGCCCGAATTCGGGGTGAGTGGGGGGCTTTAATTGGGTCTGGGGGCTTCAGATGGGTCTGGGGGTGTTCTAGGGGGGGTTTGGGTGGGTGTGGGGGTCCCTGGTACGGCTGGTGGGAGCACGAGGGGTTCTTCAGGCCCGAATTCGGGGTGAGTGGGGGGCTTCAAATGGGTCTGGGGGCTTCAGGTGGGTCTGGGGGTGTCCTGGGGGTGTCCTGGGGGGGGTTTGGGGGGTTTAAATGGGTCTGGGGGTGTCCTGGGTGCAGCCCTGGTACGGCTGGTGGGAGCACGAGGGGTTCTTCAGGCCCGAATGGGGGGTGAGTGGGGGGCTTCAATTGGGTCTGGGGGCTTCAGATGGGTCTGGGGGGGTTTAATTGGGTCTGGGGGTGTCCTGGGTGCAGCCCTGGTACGGCTGGTGGGAGCGCGAGGGGTTCTTCAGGCCTGAATTCGGGGTGAGTGGGGGGCTTCAATTGGGTCTGGGGGCTTAATTGGGTCTGGGGGCTTAATTGGGTCTGGGGGTGTCCTGGGGGGGGTTTGGTGCAGCCCTGGTACGGCTGGTGGGAGCACGAGGGGTTCTTCAGGCCCGAATTCGGGGTGAGTGGGGGGCTTAAATTGGGTCTGGGGGCTTCAGATGGGTCTGGGGGCTTCAGATGGGTCTGGGGGCTTAATTGGGTCTGGGGGCTGCAAATGGGTCTGGGGGCTTCAGATGGGTCTGGGGGCTTAATTGGGTCTGGGGGCTTAAATGGGTCTGGGGGCTTAATTGGGTCTGGGGGTGTCCTGGGTGCAGCCCTGGTACGGCTGGTGGGAGCACGAGGGGTTCTTCAGGCCTGAATTCGGGGTGAGTGGGGGGCTTTAATTGGGTCTGGGGGCTTCAGATGGGTCTGGGGGCTTCAGATGGGTCTGGGGGCTTAAATGGGTCTGGGGGCTTAATTGGGTCTGGGGGTGTCCTGGGTGCAGTTCTGGTACGGCTGGTGGGAGCACGAGGGGTTCTTCAGACCCGAATTCGGGGTGAGTGGGGGGCTTAAATTGGGTCTGGGGGCTTCAGATGGGTCTGGGGGCTTCAGATGGGTCTGGGGGTATTCTAGGGGGGGTTTGGGTGGGTTTGGGGAGGTCCCTGGTACGGCTGGTGGGAGCACGAGGGGTTCTTCAAACCCGAATTCGGGGTGAGTGGGGGGCTTCAATTGGGTCTGGGGGCTTCAGATGGGTCTGGGGGTGTCCTGGGGGGGGTTTGGGGCAGCCCTGGTACGGCTGGTGGGAGCACGAGGGGTTCTTCAGGCCCGAATTCGGGGTGAGTGGGGGGCTTAAATTGGGTCTGGGGGCTTCAAATGGGTCTGGGGGTGTCCTGGGGGTGTCCTGGGGGGGGTTTGGGGCGTTTAAATGGGTCTGGGGGTGTCCTGGGGGTGTCCTGGGGGGTTTAATTGGGTCTGGGGGTGTCCTGGGTGCAGCCCTGGTACGGCTGGTGGGAGCACGAGGGGTTCTTCAGGCCCGAATTCGGGGTGAGTGGGGGGCTTTAATTGGGTCTGGGGGCTTAATTGGGTCTGGGGGCTTAATTGGGTCTGGGGGCTTAAATGGGTCTGGGGGTGTCCTGGGGGGGGTTTGGGGCAGCCCTGGTACGGCTGGTGGGAGCACGAGGGGTTCTTCAGGCCCGAATTCGGGGTGAGTGGGGGGCTTTAATTGGGTCTGGGGGCTTCAGATGGGTCTGGGGGGGTTTAAATGCATCTGGGGGTGTCCTGGGGGGGGGGTTTAGGGCATTTTGGGGGTTCCTGGGGTATTTTGGGGAATTTTGGGGCAGTTTTGGGGCAGTTTTGGGGGTCCCTGGGGTATTTTGGGGTGGTTTTGGGGTCCCTGGGGTATTTTGGGGCAGTTTTGGGGGTATTTTGGGGGTATTTTGGGGCAGTGTTGGGGCATTTTGGGGCAGCTTGGGGCAGTTTTGGGGGTCCCTGGGATATTTTGGGGCAGTTTTGGGGGTCCCTGGGGTATCTTGGGGTATTTTAGGGCAGTTTTGGGGTATTTTGGGGTATTTTGGGGCAGTTCTGGGGGTCCCTGGGGTATTTTGGGGTATTTTGGGGCAGTTTTGGGGGTCCCTGGGGCAGTTTTGGGGCAGTTTTGGGGCAGTTCTGGGGGTCCCTGGGGTATTTTGGGGCATTTTGGGGCAGTTCTGGGGGTCCCTGGGGGTCTCTGGGGTGTTTGGGGTATTTTGGGGCAGTTTTGGGGGTTTTTGGGGCAGTTTTGGGGGTCTTTGGGGTATTTTGGGGTATTTTGGGGTATTTTGGGGCAGTTCTGGGGGTCCCTGACGCCCCCTGCCCCCCCAGCGCTCCCTGGAGCCCCCCAACCCGCGGGGGGTGTTCGTGATGTGCCTCCCCCCCCCCAACGTGACCGGGACCCTGCACCTGGGCCACGCCCTGACCGTGGCCATCCAGGACACGCTGACCCGCTGGTGAGTGACCATGAGTGACCACTGACTGACCACTGAGTGACCCTGCACCTGGGCCACGCCCTGACCGTGGCCATCCAGGACACGCTGACCCGCTGGTGAGTGACCACTGAGTGACCACTGACTGACCACTGAGTGACCCTGCACCTGGGCCACGCCCTGACCGTGGCCATCCAGGACACGCTGACCCGCTGGTGAGTGACCACTGACCACTGAGTGACCACTGACCACACTGACCACTGACTGACCCTGCACCTGGGCCACGCCCTGACCGTGGCCATCCAGGACACGCTGACCCGCTGGTGAGTGACCACTGACTGACCACTGAGTGACCACTGACTGACCCTGCACCTGGGCCACGCCCTGACCGTGGCCATCCAGGACACGCTGACCCGCTGGTGAGTGACCACTGAGTGACCACTGAGTGACCACTGACCACTGACTGACCCTGCACCTGGGCCACGCCCTGACCGTGGCCATCCAGGACACGCTGACCCGCTGGTGAGTGACCACTGAGTGACCGCTGAGTGACCACTGAGTGACCACTGACTGACCCTGCACCTGGGCCACGCCCTGACCGTGGCCATCCAGGACACGCTGACCCGCTGGTGAGTGACCATGAGTGACCACTGAGTGACCACTGAGTGACCACTGACTGACCCTGCACCTGGGCCACGCCCTGACCGTGGCCATCCAGGACACGCTGACCCGCTGGTGAGTGACCATGAGTGACCACTGAGTGACCACTGACCACTGACTGACCCTGCACCTGGGCCACGCCCTGACCGTGGCCATCCAGGACACGCTGACCCGCTGGTGAGTGACCATGAGTGACCACTGACCACTGACTGACCCTGCACCTGGGCCACGCCCTGACCGTGGCCATCCAGGACACGCTGACCCGCTGGTGAGTGACCATGAGTGACCACTGAGTGACCACTGACTGACCCTGCACCTGGGCCACGCCCTGACCGTGGCCATCCAGGACACGCTGACCCGCTGGTGAGTGACCACTGAGTGACCACTGACCACACTGACCACTGACTGACCCTGCACCTGGGCCACGCCCTGACCGTGGCCATCCAGGACACGCTGACCCGCTGGTGAGTGACCACTGACCACACTGACCACTGAGTGACCACTGACCACTGACTGACCCTGCACCTGGGCCACGCCCTGACCGTGGCCATCCAGGACACGCTGACCCGCTGGTGAGTGACCACTGACCACTGACCACACTGACCACTGACTGACCCTGCACCTGGGCCACGCCCTGACCGTGGCCATCCAGGACACGCTGACCCGCTGGTGAGTGACCATGAGTGACCACTGAGTGACCACTGACTGACCCTGCACCTGGGCCACGCCCTGACCGTGGCCATCCAGGACACGCTGACCCGCTGGTGAGTGACCATGAGTGACCACTGAGTGACCACTGACTGACCCTGCACCTGGGCCACGCCCTGACCGTGGCCATCCAGGACACGCTGACCCGCTGGTGAGTGACCACTGAGTGACCACTGAGTGACCACTGACTGACCCTGCACCTGGGCCACGCCCTGACCGTGGCCATCCAGGACACGCTGACCCGCTGGTGAGTGACCACTGAGTGACCACTGACCACACTGACCACTGACTGACCCTGCACCTGGGCCACGCCCTGACCGTGGCCATCCAGGACACGCTGACCCGCTGGTGAGTGACCACTGAGTGACCACTGAGTGACCACTGACCACACTGACCACTGACTGACCCTGCACCTGGGCCACGCCCTGACCGTGGCCATCCAGGACACGCTGACCCGCTGGTGAGTGACCATGAGTGACCACTGAGTGACCACTGACCACACTGACCACTGAGTGACCCTGCACCTGGGCCACGCCCTGACCGTGGCCATCCAGGACACGCTGACCCGCTGGTGAGTGACCATGAGTGACCACTGAGTGACCACTGAGTGACCACTGACTGACCCTGCACCTGGGCCACGCCCTGACCGTGGCCATCCAGGACACGCTGACCCGCTGGTGAGTGACCACTGAGTGACCACTGAGTGACCACTGACCACACTGACCACTGACTGACCCTGCACCTGGGCCACGCCCTGACCGTGGCCATCCAGGACACGCTGACCCGCTGGTGAGTGACCACTGAGTGACCACTGAGTGACCACTGACTATACTGACCACTGAGTGACCACAGTGACCAGCAGAGACAGGGCAGTGACCACAGTGACCATTGAGTGACCACAGTGACCCATGGAGTGGTCACCAGTGGCCACCTGGGATCTGTGGGGTGACCTCAGTGACCCCCCAATGTCCCCATTGAACTGAGTGACCCCACTGTCCCCAATGACCCCTCAATGTCCCCAATGACCCCAATGACCCCAATGTCCCCCCTGTCCCCAATGACCCCAGTGACCCCAATGTCCCCAATGTCCCCAATGTCCCCAATGTCCCCAATGACCCCAATGACCATGCACTGTCCCCATTGTCCCCAGGCACCGCATGCGCGGGCTGACCACGCTCTGGGTCCCGGGCTGTGACCACGCTGTGACCACGGTGTGACCCCAATGACCCCAATGACCCCAATGACCCCATTGTGTCCCCATTGTCCCCAGGCACCGCATGCGTGGCCTGACCACGCTCTGGGTCCCGGGCTGTGACCACGCTGTGACCCCAATGACCCCAATGTCTCTCTGATGTCCCCACTGTCCCCCCAGGCACCGCATGCGGGGTCTGACCACGCTCTGGGTCCCCGGCTGTGACCACGCTGTGACCCCAATGACCCCAATGACCCCAATGACCCCACTGTCCCCAATGACCCCAATGACCCCAATGTCCCCAGTGTCCCCGATGACCCCAATGACCATGCAGTGTCCCCATTGTGTCCCCATTGTGTCCCCATTGTCCCCAGGCACCGCATGCGGGGTCTGACCACGCTCTGGGTCCCCGGCTGTGACCACGCTGTGACCCCAATGTCCCCAATGACCCCAATGTGTCCCCATTGTGTCCCCACTGTCCCCAGGCACCGCATGCGCGGGCTGACCACGCTCTGGGTCCCCGGCTGTGACCACGCTGTGACCCCAATGACCACGCAGTGACCCCAATGACCCCAATGACCCCAATGACCACGCAGTGACCCCAATGACCCCAGTGTCCCCAATGTCCCCCCAGGCACCGCATGCGGGGTCTCACCACGCTCTGGGTCCCCGGCTGTGACCACGCTGTGACCCCAATGACCCCAATGACCCCAATGACCCCAATGTCCCCAATGTCTCTCTGATGTCCCCACTGTCCCCAGGCACCGCATGCGTGGCCTGACCACGCTCTGGGTCCCCGGCTGTGACCACGCTGTGACCCCAATGACCCCAATGTCCCCAATGTCCCCAATGACCCCAATGACCATGCAGTGACCCCAATGACCCCAATGACCATGCACTGTCCCCATTGTCCCCAGGCACCGCATGCGTGGGCTGACCACGCTCTGGGTCCCCGGCTGTGACCACGCTGTGACCCCAATGACCATGCAGTGACCCCAATGACCCCTCAATGTCCCCCCAGGCACCGCATGCGTGGGCTGACCACGCTCTGGGTCCCTGGCTGTGACCACGCTGTGACCCCAATGACCCCAATGACCCCAATGACCCCAATGACCCCACTGTCCCCACTGTCCCCAATGTCTCTCTGA
This sequence comes from Zonotrichia albicollis, assembly GCF_047830755.1. NCBI lineage: Eukaryota > Metazoa > Chordata > Aves > Passeriformes > Passerellidae > Zonotrichia > Zonotrichia albicollis. Next base: position 6,331,329 of record NC_133849.1, read on the forward strand.
TGTCCCCAATGTCCCCCCAGGCACCGCATGCGGGGTCTGACCACGCTCTGGGTCCCCGGCTGTGACCACGCTGTGACCCCATGACCCCAATGACCCCAATGACCCCACAATGTCCCCATTGTGTCCCCATTGCAGGCACCGCATGCGTGGCCTGACCACGCTCTGGGTCCCCGGCTGTGACCACGCTGTGACCCCAATGACCATGCAGTGACCCCAATGACCCCTCAATGTCCCCATTGTCCCCAGGCACCGCATGCGTGGCCTGACCACGCTCTGGGTCCCCGGCTGTGACCACGCCGGCATCGCCACCCAGGTGGTCGTGGAGCGGCGCCTGCAGCGCTCGCGGGGGCTGAGCCGGCACCAGCTGGGCCGTGAGGGATTCCTGAGGGAGGTGTGGCGCTGGAAGGACGAGTGAGTGACCACTGAGTGACCACTGAGTGACCACTGAGTGACCACTGACCAATGGGGGGTGTGATCCCTGACTGACCCACCAAGGGCTGAGCCGGCACCAGCTGGGCCGCGAGGGCTTTCTGCGGGAGGTGTGGCGCTGGAAGGACGAGTGAGTGACCCTGAGTGACCACTGAGTGACCACTGACCAATGGGGGGTGTGATCCCTGACTGACCCACCAAGGGCTGGGCTGGTACCAGCTGGGCCGCGAGGGCTTCCTGGCCGAGGTGTGGCGCTGGAAGGACGAGTGAGTGACCACTGGGTGACCCCGAGTGACCAATGAGTGACCACTGAGTGACCATTGGGGGGTGTGATCCCTGACTGACCTCTGAGGCCTTCCTGGCCGAGGTGTGGCGCTGGAAGGACGAGTGAGTGACCAATGGGTGACCCTGAGTGACCACTGACCCCCTGAGTGACCACTGACCCCCTGAGTGACCACTGACCACCACTGACCCCCTGAGTGACCACTGACCAATGGGTAACCAATGGGTGACCACTGACCCACCAAGGGCTGAGCTGGCACCAGCTGGGCCGCGAGGCCTTCCTGGGAGAGGTGTGGCGCTGGAAGGACGAGTGAGTGACCACTGAGTGACCACTGAGTGACCACTGAGTGACCACTGACCCCCTGAGTGACCACTGACCAATGGGTAACCAATGGGTGACCACTGACCCACCAAGGGCTGAGCCGGCACCAGCTGGGCCGCGAGGGATTCCTGAGGGAGGTGTGGCGCTGGAAGGACGAGTGAGTGACCACTGAGTGACCACTGAGTGACCCTGAGTGACCATTGGGGGGTGTGATCCCTGACTGACCCACCAAGGGCTGGGCTGGCACCAGCTGGGCCGCGAGGCCTTCCTGGCCGAGGTGTGGCGCTGGAAGGACGAGTGAGTGACCCCGAGTGACCACTGAGTGACCACTGACCCCCTGAGTGACCACTGACCAATGGGTAACCAATGGGTGACCACTGACCCACCAAGGGCTGAGCCGGCACCAGCTGGGCCGCGAGGCCTTCCTGAGGGAGGTGTGGCACTGGAAGGACGAGTGAGTGACCACTGAGTGACCACTGAGTGACCATTGAGTGACCATTGGGGGGTGTGATCCCTGACTGACCTCTGAGGCCTTCCTGGCCGAGGTGTGGCGCTGGAAGGACGAGTGAGTGACCCTGAGTGACCACTGAGTGACCACTGACCCCCTGAGTGACCATGGGGGGTGTGATCCCTGACTGACCTCTGAGGCCTTCCTGGGAGAGGTGTGGCGCTGGAAGGACGAGTGAGTGACCCTGAGTGACCACTGAGTGACCACTGACCAATGGGTAACCAATGGGTGACCACTGACCCACCAAGGGCTGGGCTGGTACCAGCTGGGCCGCGAGGCCTTCCTGGGAGAGGTGTGGCGCTGGAAGGACGAGTGAGTGACCAATGGGTGACCCTGAGTGACCACTGAGTGACCATTGGGGGGTGTGATCCCTGACTGACCACTGAGGCCTCCCTGGGAGAGGTGTGGCGCTGGAAGGACGAGTGAGTGACCCCTGAGTGACCACTGACCCCCTGAGTGACCACTGACCAATGGGGGGTGTGATCCCTGACTGACCTCTGAGGCCTTCCTGGGAGAGGTGTGGTGCTGGAAGGACGAGTGAGTGACCCCGAGTGACCCTGAGTGACCACTGACCCCCTGAGTGACCAATGAGTGACCATGCGTGGGGTGTGGCGCTGGAAGGATGACCAGGGTGTTGCTGAGTGATCGCTGACTGACCCCAGGGTGACCAATGGGTGGCCGTTGGAGGGGTGTGACCCCCTGAGTGACCACTGACCCCCTGAGTGACCAGTGGGTGACCCCTGAGTGCTGGGAGAACGAGTGAGTGACCAATGGGAGACTGCATGGGGATGCCCAACAGTGACCCCTGAGTGACCACAGGGTGACCACTGAGCGACCAATGGGGTGGGTGTGACCCCTGAGTGACCCCTGAGTGACCACTGAGTGACCTCTGGCACTGTAGAATGACCTAAAAGGGACCCTGGAGTGACCCATGGCACCCCTAAATGACCCCAGAGTGACCCCAAAGTGACCCACAGACCCCAGAGTGACCCCAGAGTGACCCCGGAGTGACCCCAGAGTGACCCCGGAGTGACCCCTGACCCCTGAGTGACCCCTGTCCCCCCCCCAGGAAGGGTGACCGCATTTACCAGCAGCTGCGGCGCCTCGGGGCCTCCATGGACTGGGGGCGCGCCTGCTTCACCATGGACCCGGTGAGTGGGGGTCCCCAAACCCCAAAAACCCCCCAAAAACCACCCCAAAATCCCCAAAAACACCCCTAAAACCCCTGACCCCAAAAACCCCTGAAACACCCCAAAAACACCCCAAAAATCCCCTCCATGGACTGGGGGCGCGCCTGCTTCACCATGGACCCGGTGAGTGGGGGTCCCCAAACCCCCAAAAACCCCCTGTAACACCCCAAAAACACCCCAAAAACCCCCAAAACCCCCCAAAACCCCCCCAAAACACCCCAAAAATCCCCTCCATGGACTGGGGGTGTGCCTGTTTCACCATGGACCCGGTGAGTGGGGGTCCCCAAACCCCCAAAACCCCCCGAAAACACCCCAAAAAATCCCCCAAAATCCCCAAAAACACCCCAAAAACCCCTGACCCTAAAACCCCCCAAAAACCCCCAAAAACACCCCAAAAATCCCCTGCACGGACTGGGGGCGCGCCTGCTTCACCATGGACCCGGTGAGTGGGGGTCCCCAAAAACCCCCGAAACACCCCAAAACACCCCAAAAACCCCCAAAACACCCCAAAAACCACCCCAAAACACCCTGACCCCAAAAACCCCCAAAAACACCCCAAAACACCCCAAAAATCCCCTCCATGGACTGGGGGCGCGCCTGCTTCACCATGGACCCGGTGAGTGGGGGTCCCCAAAAACCCCCGAAACACCCCAAAACACCCCAAAAACCCCCAAAACACCCCAAAAACCACCCCAAAACACCCTGACCCCAAAAACCCCCAAAAACACCCCAAAACACCCCAAAAATCCCCTCCATGGACTGGGGGCGCGCCTGCTTCACCATGGACCCGGTGAGTGGGGGTCCCCAAACCCCCAAAAACCCCCCAAAAATCCCCAAAAAACCCCTAAAAATCCCCCAAAACACCTCAAAAACCCCCAAAACCCCCAAATTCCCCCCAGAAAATGAGCCGCGCCGTCACCGAGGCCTTTGTGAGGCTGCACGAGCAGGGCCTGATCTACCGGAGCCGCCGCATCGTGCACTGGAGCTGCGCCCTGCGCTCGGCCATTTCTGATATTGAGGTACCCAAAACCACCCAGAATTACCCCAAAAATACCCCAAAAACACCCCGAAACATCCCCTGAAACATTGCCCGAAATACGCCCCAAAATCCCCCAAAATCACCCCAAAATAACCCCTGGGATCGTGCACTGGAGCTGCGCCTGCGCTCGGCTATTTCTGACATTGAGGTACCCAAAACCACCCAGAATCACCCCAAAAATCTGCCCTGAGACCCCCAAAATATCCTATAAACATTGCCCGAAATACGCCCCAAAAATCCCCCAAAATCACCCCAAAATCACCCCTGGGATCGTGCACTGGAGCTGCGCCCTGCGCTCGGCCATTTCTGACATTGAGGTACCCAAAACCACCCAGAATCACCCCAAAAACACCCCAAAAACACCCCGAAACATTGCCCGAAATACGCCCCTAAAATCCCCCAAAATCACCCCAAAATTCGCTCTGGAGCTGCGCCCTGCGCTCGGCCATTTCTGACATTGAGGTACCCAAAACCACCCAAAATCACCCCAAAATCACCCCAAAAATCTGCTCTGAGATCCCCAAAATATCCTGTAAAACATTGCCCGAAATACACCCCAAAAATCCCCCGAAATCACCCCAAAATTCGCACTGGAGCTGCGCCCTGCGCTCGGCCATCTCCGACATTGAGGTACCCAAAACACCCCAAAATCACCCCAAAAATACCCCAGAAACACCCGGAAACATTGCCTGAAATACGCCCCAAAAATCCCCCAAAATCACCCCAAAATTCGCACTGGAGCTGCGCCCTGCGCTCGGCCATTTCCGACATTGAGGTACCCAAAACCACCCAAAATCACCCCAAAAATCTGCCCTGAGAGCCCCAAAATATCCTGTAAAACATTGCCCGAAATACGCCCCAAAACCCCCCAAAATCACCCCAAAATTCGCACTGGAGCTGCGCCCTGCGCTCGGCCATCTCCGACATTGAGGTACCCAAAACACCCCAAAATCACCCCAAAAATACCCCAGAAACACCCCGAAACATTGCCCGAAATACGCCCCAAAAATCCCCCAAAATCACCCCAAAATTCGCACTGGAGCTGCGCCCTGTGCTCGGCCATCTCCGACATTGAGGTACCCAAAACCACCCAAAATCACCCCAAAAATCTGCTCTGAGAGCCCCAAAATATCCTATAAACATTGCCCGAAATATGCCCCAAAAATCCCCCCAAATCACCCCAAAATTCGCACTGGAGCTGCGCCCTGCGCTCGGCCATTTCTGACATTGAGGTACCCAAAATCACCCAAAATCACCCCAAAAATCTGCTCTGAGATCCCCAAAATATCCTGTAAAACATTGCCCGAAATATGCCCTAAAAATCCCCCAAAATCACCCCAAAATTCGCACTGGAGCTGCGCCCTGCGCTCGGCCATCTCTGACATTGAGGTACCCAAAACCACCCAAAATCACCCCAAAAATCTGCTCTGAGACTCCTGAAATATCCTATAAAACATTGCCTGAAATACGCCCCAAAAATCCCCCAAAATCACCCCAAAATGCTGCCCTGAGACCCCCAAACCCCCTCCAGGTGAAGAAGCAGGAGCTGGGGGGGTTTGGGGATTTTGGGGTATTTTTGGGGTAAATTTGGGTGGCTTTGGGGTAATTTTGGGGGGTTTTGGTGTCCCCAGGTGGAAAACAAGGAGCTGGGGGATTTTAGGTTTTTTGCAATATTTTTTGGGGTAATTTTGGGTATTTTTGGGGTCTCTTTAGGTGGAGAAGAAGGAGCTGGGTGGGTTTAGGGTTTTTGGGGTAATTTTGGGGTAACTTTGGGTGTTTTTGGGGTCCCCATGTAGAGAAGAAGGAACTGGGGGTGCCACAGGATTTGGGGATGTTTTTGGGGTAACTTTGGGTGTTTTTGGGGTCCCCAGGTGGAGAAGAAGGAGCTGGGGGATTTTAGGTTTTTTGGGGTATTTTTGGGGTAACTTTGGGTGTTTTTGGGGTCTCTTTAGGTGGAGAAGAAGGAGCTGGGGGTCCCACAGGATTTGGGGTTGTTTTTGGGGTAATTTTGGGGTAACTTTGGGTGTTTTTGGGGGTCCCCAGGTGGAGAAGAAGGAGCTGGGGGTGCCACAGGATTTGGGGATGTTTTTGGGGTATTTTTGGGGTAACTTTGGGCGTTTTTGGGGTCTCTCAGGTGGAGAAGAAGGAGCTGGGGGGCCGCACCCTGCTCAGGGTCCCGGGCTATGAGGAGCCCGTGGAGTTCGGGGTCCTGGTGGCCTTCGCGTACCCCCTGGAGGGGGCTGGTAAATGGGTCTGGGGGCTTCAATGGGCTTTGGGGGGGTCTGGGTGGGTCTGGGGGATCCCCTGGAGGGGGCTGGTAATTGGGGCTGGGGTCTCTGTGGGCTTTGGGGGGTCTGGGGGTGTCCTGGAGGGTCCTGGTGACCTTCGCCTACCCCCTGGAGGGGGCTGGTAATTGGGGCTGGGGGCTTTGGGGGGTCTGGGTGGGTCTGGGTGGGTCTGGAGTGGGCTGGTAATTGGGGCTGGGGGCTCTGTGGGCTTTGGGGGTTCCCTGTGGGGTCCCTGTGTTGTTTGGGGGTCTCTGGGGATTTTGGGGAGGGGTCCCAGTGTTGTTTTGGGGGTCTCTGGGGGTCCCTGTGTTATTTGGGGGTCTCTGGGGGTCCCTGAGGGGTTTGGGGAGTTCCTGGGGATTTTGGGGAGGGGTCCCCGTGGGTTTGGGGGTCCCTGGGGATTTTGGGGAGGGGTCCCTGTGTTGTTTGGGGTCCCTGGGGATTTTGGGGAGGGGTCCCTGTGTTGTTTGGGGTCCCTGTGGATTTTGGGGAGGGGTCCCTGTGTTGTTTGGGGGTCCCGGTGGTGTTTGGGGGTCCCTGGGGATTTTGGGGAGGGGTCCCTGTGGGGTTTAGAGAGTCCCTGTGGATTTTGGGGAGGGGTCCCCGTGGGTTTGGGGGTCCCTGGGGGTCCCTGTGGTGTTTGGGGGTCTCTGGGGATTTTGGGGAGGGGTCCCCGTGGGTTTGGGGTCCCCGTGGGTTTGGGGTCCCCGTGGATTTTGGGGAGGGGTCCCTGTGTTGTTTGGTGTCCCTGTGGATTTTGGGGAGGGGTCCCTGGGGATTTTGGGGAGGGGTCCCTGTGGGTTTGGGGTCCCTGGGGATTTTGGGGAGGGGTCCCGTGGGTTTGGGGTCCCTGTGGATTTTGGGGAGGGGTCCCTGTGGATTTTGGCGAGGGGTCCCTGTGGTGTTTGGGGTTCCCTGGGGGTTTTGGGGAGGGGTCCCTGTGGTGTTTGGGGTCCCTGTGGATTTTGGGGAGGGGTCCCCGTGGGTTTGGGGGTCTCTGGGGATTTTGGGGAGGGGTCCCTGTGTTGTTTGGGGGTCCCTGTGGATTTTGGGGAGGGGTCCCTGTAGTGTTTGGGGTCTCTGTGGATTTTGGGGAGGGGTCCCTGTAGTGTTTGGGGTCCCTGTGGATTTTGGGGAGGGGTCCCTGTAGTGTTTGGGGTCTCTGTGGATTTTGGGGAGGGGTCCCTGTAGTGTTTGGGGTCCCTGTGGATTTTGGGGAGGGGTCCCTGTGTTGTTTTGGGGGTCCCTGGGGGTCCCTGTGTTGTTTGGGGTCCCTGTGGATTTTGGGGAGGGGTCCCAGTGTTGTTTGGGATCCCTGTGGATTTTGGGGAGGGGTCCCAGTGTTGTTTGGGATCCCTGTGGATTTTGGGGAGGGGTCCCTGTGGTGTTTGGGGTCCCTGTGGATTTTGGGGAGGGGTCCCCGTGGGTTTGGGGTCTGTGGGGATTTTGGGGAGGGGTCCCCGTGGGTTTGGGGGTCCGTGGGGATTTTGGGGAGGGGTCCCGTGCTGACCCTGCCCGGTGCCCCTCCCCAGGGCAGGGGGAGCCCCCCGAGGTCGTGGTGGCCACCACGCGCCTGGAGACGATGCTGGGGGACGAGGCCGTGGCCGTGCACCCCGAGGACCCCCGGTACCGGGTGAGGGCGCACCTGGGGACACCTGGGATACACCTGGGCACACACCTGGGCACAGCTGGGTACACCTGAGATACACCTGGGGGCACCTGGGCACAGCTGGGATACACCTGAGATACACCTGGGACACACCTGGGGGCACCTGGGCACAGCTGGGATACACCTGAGATACACCTGGGACACACCTGAGATACACCTGGGATACACCTGGGGGCACCTGGGATACACCTGAGATACACCGGGGATACACCTGGGGGCACCTGGGCGCACCTGGGATACACCTGGGGGCACCTGGGGACACCTGGGAATGGGGCTGGTACACCTGAGATACACCTGGGCACACCTGGGATACACCTGGGGCACCTGGGGGCACCTGGGCACACCTGGGATACACCTCAGATACACCTGGGGGCACCTGGGGGCACCTGAGATACACCTGGGAATGGGGCTGGTACACCTGAGCACACCTGGCGCACTTGGGGGCACCTGGGATAGACCTGGGATACACCGGGGCACACCTGGGGGTACTTGGGATACACCTGAGATACACCTGGGGGCATCTGGGGACAGCTGGGATACACCTGGGGGCACCTGAGATACACCTGGGGACACACCTGGGCACACCTGGGATACACCTGGGCACAGCTGGGGGCACCTGGGGACAGCTGGGAATGGGGCTGGTACACCTGGGATAGACCTGAGATACACCTGGGATAGATCTGGGCACACCTGGGGGCACCTGGGATACACCTGAGATACACCGGGGATAGACCTGGGGGCACCTGGGCACACCTGGGATACACCTGGGCACCTGGAAATGGGGCTGGTACACCTGGGACACACCTGGGATACACCTGAGCACACCTGGGCACACCTGGGGGCACCTGGGGGTACCTGGGATACACCTGAGATACACCTGGGCACACCTGGGGGCACCTGGGCACACCTGGGGGTACCTGGGCACACCTGGGGCACACCTGGGCACACCTGAGGCACACCTGGGCACACACCTGGGATACACCTGGGCACACCTGGGGGTACCTGGGCACACCTGGGCACACCTGAGCACACCTGGGATACACCTGGGCATACCTGGGCACACCTGGGCACACCTGGGGCACACCTGGGCGCACCTGAACACACCTGAGATACACCTGGGCACACCTGGGCACACACCTGGGATACACCTGGGCACACCTGGGGGTACCTGGGCACACCTGGGCACACCTGGGCGCACCTGTGGGCGTGGCCAGCACCCCTGACCCCCCCCCCCTCCCCCAGGTGTGCCCAGGTGAGGGCCAGCCCCTGCCCGGGTGCCCGGGTGTGGCCGTGCCCCACAGTGGGCGTGGCCAAGGGCTGTGCCCAGCCCTGGGCGTGTCCCTGACGGCCCCGCCCCCTTTGTCCCCGCAGCACCTGCGTGGGCGGAGCGTGCGCCACCCAATCACGGGGCGGGTCCTGCCCATCCTGCACGACGCCTTCGTGGACCCCCAGTTCGGCACCGGTGAGGGGCGGGGCCTCGGGGGGCGGGGCTTGGAGGGGCGGGGCTTGTATGGGGTGTGGTCTCTGGGTGTAATTGGTTTGGGGTGTGGTTTGGAGGGGTGTGGTCATTTAGGGGTGTGGTCTCTTGGTGGGGCTGGATTGGGGTGTGGTTGTTTTGGGGTGTGGCTTAGAGGGGCGTGGCTTAGAGGTGTGCGGTTTCTTTGGGGGTGTGGCTTAGAGGGGTGTGGTCTGGTTGGGTGTGGCTGTTTTGGGTGTGGCCTGTTTGGGAGCAGTCATTTGGGGGTGTGGCCTAACTGGGTGTGGCCGTTTTTAGGGTGTGGCTTAAAGGGGTGTGGTCTTTGGGGGTGTGGCTCAGAGGGGTGTGGCCTGATTGGGTGTGGTTGCTTTGGGGTGAGGCTCATGTGGGCGTGGCCTAAAGGGGAGTGGCTTAACCTGTTTACATACCCATGGGCGTGGCCACCATGGGGGCGTGTCCCTCCGTGTGGGCGTGTCCCTCCATGTGGGCGTGTCCCAACGCTGGCCCCGCCCCCAGGCGCGGTCAAGATCACCCCCGCCCACGACGCCACCGACTTCGAGGTGGGGCAGCGTCACGGGCTGGGCGTGGCCTCGGTCATCGGGGAGGACGGCGCCATGGTCAACGTCCCCGCCCCCTTCCTGGTCAGTTTGGGGTGAATTCGGGCATTTTTGGGTCATTTTGGGTCATTTTGTGGTGGTTTTGTTGTTTTGGGGTGTTTTGGGGTAATTTTGGGCGGTTTTGGGTCATGGGCTGGGCGTGGCCTCGGTCATCGGGGAGGACGGCACCATGGTCAACGTCCCCGCCCCCTTCCTGGTGAGATTGGGGTGAATTTGGGTAATTTTGGGTCATTTTGTGGTGGTTTTGTTATTTTGGGGTGTTTTGGGGTAATTTTGGGCGGTTTTGGGTCATGGGCTGGGCGTGGCCTCGGTCATCGGGGAGGACGGCACCATGGTCAACGTCCCCGCCCCCTTCCTGGTGAGATTGGGGTGAATTTGGGTAATTTTGGGTCATTTTGTGGTGGTTTTGTTATTTTGGGATGTTTTGGGGTAATTTTGGGCGGTTTTGGGTCACGGGCTGGGCGTGGCCTCGGTCATCGGGGAGGACGGCACCATGGTCAATGTCCCCGCCCCCTTCCTGGTCAGTTTGGGGTGAATTCGGTCATTTTTGGGTCATTTTGAAGTGTTTTGGGGGATTTGTGTCGTTTTGGGGTAATTTTGGGCGGTTTTGGGTCACGGGCTGGGCGTGGCCTCGGTCATCGGGGCGGATGGCGCCATGGTCAACGTCCCCGCCCCCTTCCTGGTCAGTTTGGGGTGAATTTGGGGCATTTTGGGTCATTTTGGGTCATTTTGTGGTGGTTTTGTTATTTTGGGGTGTTTTGGGGTAATTTTGGGCGGTTTTGGGTCACGGGCTGGGCGTGGCCTCGGTCATCGGGGAGGACGGCACCATGGTCAACGTCCCCGCCCCCTTCCTGGTCAGTTTGGGGTGAATTTGGGGCATTTTGGGTCATTTTGGGGTACTTTGGGCTATTGTGGTCACTCAGTGGTCACTGTGGTCACTCTGGGCTGGTTGTGGTCACTCAGTGGTCACTCATTGGTCACTCTGTCCAGGGCATGCCGCGGTTCCAGGCCCGCCGGGCGCTGCTGGAGACCCTCAAGGAGCGGGGGCTGTTCCGGGGGGTGACCGAGAACCCCATGGTGGTGCCCATCTGCAGGTGAGACACACCTGGGGACAGGTAACACACCTGGGGACACACCTGGGGACAGGTGACACTCAGGTAACACAGGTGTGTCCCACAGCCATTCCAAGGACATGCTGGAGCCCCGGGCCGTGCCCCAGTGGGGACAGTGGATAACAGTGGATAGCAATGGGTTACACACAGGTGTCACACAGGTGATGCTCAGGTGTCACACAGGTGTCACAGGTGGCACACAGGTGTCACACAGGTGTCACAGGTGTCACACAGGTGTCACACAGGTGTCACAGGTGTGCCTTTACCTGTCCGCAGCCGTTCCAAGGATGTCCTGGAGCCCCGGGCCGTGCCTCAGTGGTGACCATGGATAACAATGGATAGCAATGGGTTACACACAGGTGTCACAGGTGTCACACAGGTGTCACACAGGTGTCTCAGGTGTGCCTTTACCTGTCCGCAGCCGTTCCAAGGATGTCCTGGAGCCCCGGGCTGTCCCCCAGTGGTGACAATGGATAATGATAGATAACAATGGATAGCAATGGGTTACACTCAGGTGTCACAGGTGTCACACAGGTGTCACAGGTGTCACACAGGTGTCACACAGGTGTCACACAGGTGTCACACAGGTGTCACAGGTGTGCCTTTACCTGTCCCCAGCCGTTCCAAGGATGTCCTGGAGCCCCGGGCCGTGCCCCAGTACTGACAATGGATAACAATGGGTGTCAGTATGTGTCACACAGGTGTCACAGGTGATGCTCAGGTGTCACACAGGTGTCACACAGGTGTCACAGGTGTGCCTTTACCTGTCCGCAGCCGTTCCAAGGATGTCCTGGAGCCCCGGGCCGTGCCCCAGTGGTGACAATGGATAACAATGGGTTACACACAGGTGTCACACAGGTGTCACAGGTGTCACAGGTGTGCCCGTACCTGTCTCCCCAGCCGTTCCAAGGATGTCCTGGAGCCCCGGGCTGTCCCCCAGTGGGGACAATGGATAATGATAGATAACAATGGATAACAATGGGTTACACACAGGTGTCACACAGGTGTCACACAGGTGTCACACAGGTGTCACACAGGTGGCACACAGGTGTCACACAGGTGTCTCAGGTGTGCCTTTACCTGTCTCCCCAGCCGTTCCAAGGACGTGCTGGAGCCCCGGGCCGTGCCCCAGTACTGACAATGGATAATGATAGATCAATGGATAGCAATGGGTCACACACAGGTGTCACAGGTGATGCTCAGGTATCACAGGTGTGCCTTTACCTGTCTGCAGCCGTTCCAAGGATGTCCTGGAGCCCCGGGCCGTGCCCCAGTGGGGACAATGGATAATGATAGATCAATGGATAGCAATGGGTCACACACAGGTGTCACAGGTGTCACACAGGTGTCTCAGGTGTGCCTGTACCTGTCTCCCCAGCCGTTCCAAGGATGTCCTGGAGCCCCGGGCCGTGCCCCAGTGGGGACAATGGATAATGATAGATAACAATGGATAGCAATGGGTTACACACAGGTGTCACAGGTGTCACAGGTGATGCTCAGGTGTCACAGGTGATGCTCAGGTGTCACACAGGTGTCACACAGGTGTCTCAGGTGTACCTTTACCTGTCTCCCCAGCCGTTCCAAGGATGTCCTGGAGCCCCGGGCCGTGCCTCAGTGGGGACAATGGATAGCAATGGGTTACACACAGGTGTCACACAGGTGTCACACAGGTGTCACACAGGTGTCACAGGTGATGCTCAGGTGTCACAGGTGTCACAGGTGTGCCCGTACCTGTCTCCCCAGCCGTTCCAAGGATGTCCTGGAGCCCCGGGCCGTCCCTCAGTGGTTCGTGCGCTGCCAGGGCCTGGCCGGGGCCGCGGCGGCCGCCGTGCGCAGGGGGGACCTGAGGCTGCACCCGCCCGGCCACGCCCGCACCTGGTTCACCTGGATGGACAACATCAGGTGAGGCAACACCCAAAAACCTGCCCCAAAACCACACCCACACCTGCCCCAAAGCCACACCCGCACCTGGTTCACCTGGATGGACAACATCAGGTGAGAGAAAACCTATAACCACACCCCTAAACCTGCCCCATAACCACACCCACACCCGCCCGGCCACGCCCGCACCTGGTTCACCTGGATGGACAACATCAGGTGAGGCCCCGCCCCCTGAACACACCCATAACCACACCCCTAAACCAGCCCTAAAACCACACCCACACCTGGTTCACCTGGATGGACAACATCAGGTGAGAGAAAACCTATAACCACACCCCATAACCCTGCCCCATAACCACACCCACACCTGGTTCACCTGGATGGACAACATCAGGTGAGACAACACCCAAAAACCTGCCCCAAAACCTGCCCTAAAACCACACCCACACCTGGTTCACCTGGATGGACAACATCAGGTGAGAGAAAACCTATAACCACACCCCATAACCCTGCCCCATAACCACACCCACACCTGGTTCACCTGGATGGACACAGGTGAGGCCCTGCCCAGGTGTGCCCATACCTGTCCCGGTGTGCCCAGGTGTGCCCATACCTGCCCAGTGTGCCCATACCTGCCCAGGTGTGCCCATACCTGCCCAGGTGTGCCCAGGTGTGCCCATACCTGCCCAGGTGTGCCCACCTGTGTCCCACCTGTCTCACCTGTGCAGGGACTGGTGCATCTCGCGGCAGCTCTGGTGGGGCCATGGCTGCCCAGGTGTGCCCATACCTGCCCAGGTGTGCCCTTACCTGCCCAGGTGTGCCCAGGTGTGCCCATACCTGCCCAGGTGTGCCCAGGTGTGCCCATACCTGCCCAGTGTGCCCAGGTGTGCCCATACCTGCCCAGGTGTGCCCAGGTGTGCCCATACCTGCCCAGGTGTGCCCATACCTGCCCAGGTGTGCCCAGGTGTGCCCATACCTGCCCAGGTGTGCCCATACCTGCCCAGGTGTGCCCAGGTGTGCCCATACCTGCACAGGTGTGCTCACCTGTCTCACCTGTGTCTCACCTGTCTCACCTGTGCAGGGACTGGTGCATCTCGCGGCAGCTCTGGTGGGGCCATACCTGTACAGGTGTGCTCACCTGTCCCACCTGTGTCTCACCTGTGCAGGGACTGGTGCATCTCGCGGCAGCTCTGGTGGGGCCATCGCATCCCCGCCTATTTCGTCACCATCGACGACCCCCGGGTGCCGCCCGGGCAGGTGAGCCTGGGGGGGCTGGGGGGAGCTGGGGTGGATTTTGGGGTGATTTCTGGTGGTTTTGGGTTCCCAGGACGAGGATGAGCGGTTCTGGGTCAGGCAGTGTTTCTGGGGTGATTTTTGGGGTGATTTTTGGTGTTTTTGGGTTCCCAGGATGAAGATGAGAAGTTCTGGGTGTCCGGGCGCTCTGGGTGATTTGGGGTGATTTTTGGGGTTATTTTTGGGTTGATTTTGGGTGTTTTTGGTGTTTTAGGATGAAGATGAGAAGTTCTGGGTGTCCGGGCACTCTGGGATCAGTTTTAGGGTTATTTTTGGGTTGATTTTTGGTGTTTTTGGTGCTTTAGGATGAAGATGAGAAGTTCTGGGTGTCCAGGCACTCTGGGGTCAGTTTTAGGGTTATTTTTGGGTTGATTTTGGATGTTTTTGGTGTTTTAGGATGAAGATGAGAAGTTCTGGGTGTCCGGGCGCTCCCCGGACGAGGCTCGGGCCAAAGCGGCCGCAGCGTTCGGGGTCAGCCCCGAGCTGGTCAGGCTGAGACAAGGTGGGACTGGGGTAAACTGGGATAAACTGGGAGGGACTGGGATTGGACTGGGATTGAACTGGGATTGGACTGGGATTGGACTGGGATAAACTGGGACAAACTGGGATAAACTGGGATTGGACTGGGATAGACTGGGAGGGACTGGGATAAACTGGGATTGGACTGGGATAGACTGGGAGGGACTGGGATAAACTGGGAGGGACTGGGATGGACTGGGTGGGACTGGGGTAAACTGGGATAAACTGGGATTGGACTGGTTTATACTGGGTTAAACTGGGATTGAATTGGGATTGAACTGGGATAAACTGGGATAGGACTGGGATTGGACTGGGATAAACTGGGAGGGACTGGGATAGACTGGGAGGGACTGGGATTGGACTGGTTTATACTGGGATTGAACTGGGAGGGAACTGGTTTATACTGGGAGGGGAGAATGAGTGGGACCCTGCTGGTCACTCCTGGTCACCCCTGGTCCCTCCTGACCCCTGGTGGTCACTCTGGTCACCCCTGGTCACTCCTGGTCCGTGCTGTCCCTGGTGGTCACTGATGGTCACTGGTGGTCACTGGTGGTTTCTCTGGTCCCTCTGGTCACTCTGATGGTCTCTGCGGTCACTCTGTTCCCTCTGATGGTCACTCTGCTCCCTGTGGTCACTCTGGTGATCACTGTGGTCACTCTGATGGTCACTGTGGTCACTCTGATGGTCACTCTGATGGTCACTGTGGTCACTCTGATGGTCACTGTGGTCACTCTGATGGTCACTCTGCAGACGAGGACGTGCTGGACACCTGGTTCTCCTCCGGCCTCTTCCCCTTCTCCGTCTTCGGCTGGCCCGAGCAGGTGCGGGGGGATTTGGGGAATTTTGGGGGGATTTGGGGAATTTTTGGGACCCCAGGGGGTGTTTTTGGGGTCCCAGGGGGTGTTTTTGGGGTCCCAGGGGCTTTTTGGGGGGGTTTCAGGGTTTTTGGGGGTCTCATTCTCACTTTGGGGTCCCCCAGACCCCCGACCTGGAGCGTTTCTATCCGGGGTTCCTGGGTGGGATTTTGGGGGTCTCTGGGGGGATTTGGGTGGATTTTGGGGATGTTTTTGGGGGTCCCTGGGTGTTTTTTGGGGATGTTTTGGGGGTCCCAGGGGATGTTTTTGGGGTCCCTGGGTGTTTTTTGGGGTCCCAGGGGGTTTTTGGGGTCCCAGGGGTGTTTTTTGGGGGAGTTTCAGGGTATTTTGGGGGTCCCATTCTCACTTTGGGGTCCCCCAGACCCCCGACCTGGAGCGTTTCTATCCGGGGTTCCTGGGTGGGATTTTGGGGGTCTCTGGGTGGATTTTGGGGAGTTTCAGGGTTTTTTGGGGTCCCAGGGGGTGTTTTTGGGGTCCCAGGGGATGTTTTTGGGATCCCTGGGTGTTTTTGGGGTCCCTGGGTGTTTTTTGGGGGTCTCATTTTCATTTTGGGGACCCCAGACCCCCGACCTGGAGCGTTTCTACCCGGGCTCGCTGCTGGAGACCGGGCACGACATCCTGTTCTTCTGGGTGGCCCGGATGGTGATGCTGGGGCTGGCGCTGACCGGGAAATTGCCTTTTCGGGAGGTGAGACCCCAAAAACGCCGGAATTTACCCCAAAAATAATCCCCAAAAATAACTGCAAAAATAGCCGCCAAAAAATGACCGAAATAACCCCAAAATCCACCCTAAATAACCCCAAAATCCCCTGATGGTGATGCTGGGGCTGGCGCTGACCGGGAAATTGCCTTTTCGGGAGGTGAGACCCCAAAAACGCCGGAATTTACCCCAAAAATAATCCCCAAAAATAACTGCAAAAATACCTGCCAAAAAACGACCAAAATAACCCCAAAATCCCCCCCAAAATCCCCCCATGGTGATGCTGGGGCTGCCCGGGAAATTGCCTTTTCGGGAGGTGAGACCCCAAAACTGCCGGAATTTACCCCAAAAATAATCCCCAAAAATGTCTGCAAAAATACCCCTAAAAATACCCCCAAAAATACCCCAAAATCCACCCTAAATAACCCCAAAATCCCCTGATGGTGATGCTGGGGCTGCCCGGGAAATTGCCTTTTCGGGAGGTGAGACCCCAAAAACGCCGGAATTTACCCCAAAAATAATCCCCAAAAATATCTGCAAAATATCCCCCAAAATACCCCCAAAAAATACCCCAAAATCCACCCTAAATAACCCCAAAATCCACCCTAAAGAACCCCAAAATCCCCTGCTGGTGATGCTGGGGCTGGCGCTGACCGGGAGGTTTCCATTCTGCGAGGCGAGACCCCAAAACGGCCCAAATTAACCCCAAAATTAACCCCAAAATGTGACCAAAATAACCCCAAATCCCCCCCAAAACCCCCCCGGTGCCGCCATCCCCAGGTGTCGCTGTCACCTGTGCCCAGCTGTGCCAGGTGTGTCACCTGTCTGTCCCAGGTGTGTCACTGTCCCACCTGTCCCAGGTGTGTCATCTGTCTGTCCCCACCTGTCCCACCTGTCCAGGTGTACCTGCCCTGTCCCAGGTGTGTCTGTCTGTCCCAGGTGTGTCACTTTTCTGTCCCACCTGTCCCAGGTGTGTCACTGTCCCACCTGTCCCAGGTGTGTCACCTGCCCTGTCCCAGGTGTGTCTGTCTGTCCCAGGTGTGTCACTTTTCTGTCCCACCTGTCCCAGGTGTGTCACTGTCCTACCTGTCCCCAGGTGTGTCACCTGCCCTGTCCCAGGTGTGTCACTGTCTCAGGTGTGTCACCTGTCCCACCTGTCTGTCCCACCTGTCCCAGGTGTGTCCCTGACCCCTGTTGTGTTGTGTTACCTGTCCCAGGTGTGTCACCTGTCTGTCCCCACCTGTCACCTGTCCCAGGTGTGTCACTGTCCCGTCTGTCCCACCTGTCCAGGTGTACCTGCCCTGTCCCAGGTGTGTCACTGTCCTGTCTGTCCCACCTGTCCCAGGTGTGTCACCTGTCTGTCCCTACCTGTCCCCACCTGTCTGTCTCACCTGTCCCAGGTGTGTCACTGTCCCACCTGTCTGTCCCACCTGTCACAGGTGTGTCACTGTCTGTCCCAGGTGTGTCACTGTCCCACCTGTCCAGGTGTACCTGCCCTGTCCCACCTGTCCCCACCTGTCTGTCCCACCTGTCCAGGTGTACCTGCCCTGTCCCACCTGTCCCACCTGTCCAGGTGTACCTGCCCTGTCCCAGGTGTGTCACTGTCCCAGGTGTGTCACTGTCCCAGGTGTGTCACTGTCCCACCTGTGTCACCTGTCCAGGTGTACCTGCCCTGTCTCAGGTGTGTCACTGTCCCACCAGTCCCAGGTGTGTCACTGTCCCAGGTGTCCCACCTGTCTGTCTCACCTGTCCAGGTGTACCTGCCCTGTCCAGGTGTATCATTTTTCTGTCCCACCTGTCCAGGTGTGTCATTGTCCCACCTGTCCCACCTGTCCAGGTGTACCTGCACGCCATCGTGCGCGACGCCCACGGCCGCAAGATGAGCAAATCCCTGGGCAACGTCATCGACCCGCTGGACGTGATAACAGGGGTGTCACTGCAGGTGGGACCCCAAAATCACCCAAAATCACCCAAAAACACCCAAAAACACCACAAAAACACCACAAAAACACCAAAAAAACCCCCAAAAACCCACCCAAAATACCCCAAAATCACCCCAAATCCCTGGGCAACGTCATCGACCCGCTGGACGTGATAACAGGAGTGTCACTGCAGGTGGGACCCAAAAACGCCCAAAAATCACCCAAAAATACCCCTAAAACACCCAAAAATCACCCAAAAACACCACAAAAACACCTGAAATACCCCAAAAACACCAAAAAACCCCCCAAAAAACACCCAAAATACCCCAAAATCACCCCAAATCCCTGGGCAACGTCATCGACCCGCTGGACGTGATAACAGGGGTGTCACTGCAGGTGGGACCCAAAAACGCCCAAAAATCACCCAAAACCACCCAAAAACACCCAAAATATCCTAAAAAACACCCAAAATACCGCCCGAAAACCCCAAAATTCCCAAATCCCCCATAACCCCCCCAGAATCCCCCAAAAAACCTCCAAATAACCCCAAAAATCCCCCAAATACACCCAAAATCTGCAAAAAAAAAATCCCCCAAAAATCCCCAAAATCACCCCCAAAAACCTCAAAAAAACCCCAAAATCCCCAAAAATCACCCCCAACACCCCCTCAAAATCCGCCCCAAAAATTCCCCAAAAACTCCCAAATGCCCCCCAAAATCCCCCTCAAAATTGCCCGAATTTCGCGCCAATTCACCCAAAATGCCCAAAATCACCCCAAAATCACCAAAATCCCCCAAATTCACCCCAAAATCCGCAGGAGCTGCAGCAGCAGCTGGAGAGCAGCAACCTGGACCCGGCCGAGCTGGAGCGGGCGCGCGAGGGACAGGTGGGGATTTGGGGGCATTTCGGGGATTTTGGGGTTTTGGGGATTTGGGGGATTTTGGGGATTTGGGGGGGTTTTGGGAGTATTTTGGGGGTATTTTGGGGATGTTTTGGAGGGTATTTTGGGGATATTTTGGGTGTGTTTTGGGAGTATTTGGGGGGTATTTTGGGGGTGTTTTGGGGGTATTTTGGGGATTTTTGGGGATGTTTTTGGGGATGTTTTGGGGGGTGTTTTGGGGATTTTTTGGGGATATTTTAGGGATGTTTTGGGGGGATATTTTGGGGGTGTTTTGGGGATATTATAGGGGATATTTTGGGGGATGTTTTGGGCGTATTTTGGGGGTTATTTTGGGGATGTTTTTGGGGTTATTTTGGGGATGTTTTGGGGGGATATTTTGGGGGGTGTTTGGGGATATTACAGGGGATGTTTTTGGGGATATTTTGGGGGTGTTTTGGGGGTATTTTGGGTATGGTTTGGGAGTATTTGGGGGTATTTTGGGGGTATTTTGGCGATTTTTTGGGGGTGTTTTGGGGATTTTTTGGGGGTGTTTTGGGGGGGTGTTTGGGAATATTATAGGGGATGTTTTTGGGGGTATTTTGGGGATATTTTGGGGGTGTTTTGGGGGTATTTTTGGGGGTATTTTGGGTATGGTTTGGGAGTATTTGGGGGGTATTTTGGGGGGTGTTTTGAGATGTATTTTGGGGATATTTTGGGGGTATTTTGGCGATTTTTTGGGGGTATTTTTGGGGGTGTTTTGGGGATATTTTGGGGGGTGTTTGGGAATATTATAGGGGATGTTTTTGGGGATGTTTTGGGGGTGTTTTGGGGATATTTTGGGGATGTTTTGGGGGGAAATTTTGGGGATTTTTGGGGATGTTTTGGGGGGTGTTTGGTGATATTATAGGGGATATTTTGGTGGTATTTTGGGGATGTTTTGGGGGGTATTTTGGGGATATTTTGGGGGTGTTTTGGGGATATTTTAGGGATACTTTGGGGATGTTTTGGGGGGTCTTCATCCCCTGTGTCCCCCCCAGAAACGCGACTTCCCCGAGGGGATCCCCGAGTGCGGGACGGACGCGCTGCGCTTCGCCCTCTGCGCGTACACGGCCCAGGGTACCGAAACACCCAAAATCACCCCAAAATCACCCCAAAAACACCCCAAAATCACCCCAAATCACCTTAAAAACACCCCAAATCACCCAAAAATACCCCCAAACTGCCCCGAATCACCCCAAAAACAACCCAAAACTGCCCCGAATCACCCCAAAAACACCCTAAAAACACCCCAAACACCCCAAATCACCCCCAAAACTGCCCCAAATCACCCCAAAATCACCCCAAAAACAACCCATAACTGCCCCAAAACACCCCAAATCACCCCAAAAATACCCCAAAACCACCCCTGACCCCCGTATTGCCCCCCAGGCTGTGACATCAACCTGTACATGCTGCGTGTTCTGGGCTACCTGACCCTGTTTTACCCAATTTTCCCCATTTTTCCCCATTCTTGCTCCATTTTTTCCCCATTTCCCCCATTTTACCCATTTTGCCCATTTTTGCCTGTTTTTTCCCCATTTCCAGGCCATGACATCAACCTGGATGTACTGCCCGTTCTGGGCTATCTGACCGTGTTTTTCTCCATTTTTTCCCCATTTTTCCCCCATTTTTTCCCCATTTTTTCCCAATTTTTTCCCCATTTTTTCTTCATTTTTTCCCCATTTTTTCTCCATTTTTCCCCCATTTTTCCCCCATTTTTCCCCCAT
This sequence comes from Zonotrichia albicollis, assembly GCF_047830755.1. Taxonomy (NCBI): domain Eukaryota; kingdom Metazoa; phylum Chordata; class Aves; order Passeriformes; family Passerellidae; genus Zonotrichia; species Zonotrichia albicollis. The sequence goes on from NC_133849.1 coordinate 6,352,097, forward strand.
CTTTCCCCCATTTTTCCCCCATTTTTTTCCCATTTTTTCTCCATTTTTACCCGTTTTTTCCCCATTTTCAGGCCGTGACATCAATCTCGATGTGCTCCGTGTTCTCGGTTATCTGACCCTGTTTTATCCCATTTTTTCCCCATTTTTCCCCCATTTTTACCCCATTTTTTCCCCATTTTTCCCCATTTTTCCCCCATTTTTTCCCCATTTTTTCTCCATTTTTGCCCGTTTTTCCCCCATTTCAGGCCGTGACATCAATCTGGACGTGCTCCGCGTGCTCGGTTATCTGACCCTGTTTTATCCCATTTTTTCCCCATTTTTCCCCATTTTTACCCCATTTTTTCCCCATTTTTTCCCCATTTTTTCCCCATTTTTCCCCATTTACCCCATTACCCCACTTTGCCCGTTTTTACCCGTTTTTCCCCCATTTCCAGGCCGTGACATCAATCTCGATGTGCTCCGTGTGCTCGGTTATCTGACCCTGTTTTACCCCATTTTTTCCCCATTTTTTCCCCATTTTTTCCCCATTTTTCCCCATTTTTTCCCCATTTTTTCCCCATTTTCCCCCATTTTTCCCCCATTTCCCCACTTTGCCCATTTCTGCCCGTTTTTCCCCATTCCAGGCCGTGACATCAATCTCGATGTGCTCCGCGTGCTCGGTTATCTGACCCTGTTTTATCCCATTTTTTCCCCATTTTTTCCCCATTTTTTCCCCATTTTTTCTCCATTTTTTCCCCATTTTTTCTCCATTTTTTCCCCATTTTTCCCATTTTTGCCCGTTTTTACCCCATTCCAGGCCGTGACATCAACCTGGACGTGCTCCGCGTGCTCGGTTATCTGACCCTGTTTTACCCCATTTTTTCCCCATTTTTTCCCCATTTTTTCCCCATTTTTTCTCCATTTTTTCCCCACTTTGCCCATTTCTGCCCGTTTTTCCCCCATTCCAGGCCGTGACATCAATCTGGACGTGCTCCGTGTTCTCGGTTATCGCCATTTCTGTAACAAGGTCTGGAACGGGGCCCGCTTCGTGCTCAGGGCGCTGGGGGAGGGGTACCGGCCCCCCCCGGCCTCGCAGGTAACCCCGGGACCCCCCGAGACCCCCGGGAGACCCCAGACCCATTTGGGACCCCCTGAGACCCCCAGACCCACCTGGGACCCCCAGAGACCCCCGGGAGACCCCAAAACCCCCAGACCCACCTGGGACCCCCCTGAGACCCCCAGGGCACCCCCGGGACCCCCAGACCCACCTGGGACCCCCAGAACCCTCCCAGACCCACCTGGGACCCCCTGAGACCCCCAGACCCACCTGAGAGCCCCAAGACCCCCGGTTATGGGGCTGAGAGCCCCCCCCCCCCCCACAGCCCCATGGGGTTTGCTGAGCCCCCAATGCCCCCAATGTCCCCAATGACCCCCAATGACCCCGATGACCTGAATGACCCCAATGTCCCCACAGTGTCCCCAATGACCCCGATGACCCCGATGACCCCCAATGTCCCCAATGACCCCCAATGACCTGAATGACCCCAATGTCCCCACAGTGACCCCAATGACCCCAATGTCCCCAAAGACCCCGATGACCCCAATGTCCCTGAATGACCCCGATGACCTCGATGACCCCAATGTCCCCAATGACCCCGATGAATCCAATGTCCCCAATGTCCCCAAAGACCCCAGTGTCCCCCATGACCCCGACCCTTCTGATGTCCCCAATGTCCCCAATGACTGGAATGACCCCAATGTCCCCAATGTGTCCCCAATGTGTCCCCAATGTCCCCAATGTCCCCAATGTCCCCAATGTGTCCCCAATGTCGCCAATGTCCCCAATGTCCCCAATGTCCCCAGGCCCTGTCGCTGTCCCTGGCCGAGCGCTGGATCCGCAGCCGCCTCAGCCGGGCCCTGTGGGTCCCTGTGTCCCCAATGTGTCCCCAATGTGTCCCCAATGTCCCCAATGCCCCCAATGTCCCCAATGTCCCCACAGGCTCTCCGATGGTCCCTGGCCGAGCGCTGGGTGCGCAGCCACCTCAGCCGGGCCATGTGGGTCCCTGTGACCCCCAGTGTCCCCAATGTGTCCCCAATGTCCCCAGTGTCACTCTGATGTCCCCAGGCCCTGTCGCTGTCCCTGGCCGAGCGCTGGATCCGCAGCCGCCTCAGCCGGGCCGTTCGGGGCTGCAGTGACCCTGATGTGTCCCCATTGTCCCCATTGTCCCCACAGTGCCTGTCCCTGTCCCTGGCCGAGCACTGGGTGCGCAGCCGCCTCAGCCGGGCCCTGTGACCCCCAATCACCCCAATGTGTCCCCAATGTCCCCAATGTCCCCAGGCTCTCCGGTGGTCCCTGGCCGAGCGCTGGGTGCGCAGCCGCCTCAGCCGGGCCCTGTGGGTCCCTGTGATACCCCTGATCCCCCTGATGTCCCCAGTGTCACTCTCATGTCCCCAATGTGTCCCCAGGCCCTGTTCCTGTCCCTGGCCGAGCGCTGGGTGCGCAGCCGCCTCAGCCGGGCCGTTCGGGGCTGCAATGACCCTGATGTGTCCCCAATGTCCCCAATGTCCCCAATGTCCCTGATGTGTCCCCAGTGTCCCCACTGTCCCCAATGTCCCCAATGTCCCCAATGTCCCCACAGTGTCTCCAGCTGTCCCTGGCTGAGCGCTGGATCCGCAGCCGCCTCAGCCGGGCCGTTCGGGGCTGCGGCGCCGCCCTCGGGAGCTTCGACTTCCCCGCGGCCACCACGGCCGTGCACGGATTCTGGGTGTACGAGCTGTGTGACGTCTACCTGGTATGGCCTTGGGGACACTGGGGACATCGTGGGGACATTGGGGACACTGGGGACACTGTGGGGTTATGGGGTTATTGGGGTACAGAGCTCCATGGGGTCACCACGGCCGTGCACGGCTTCTGGGTGTACGAGCTGTGTGATGTGTACCTGGTATGGATGGGGTCATTGGGGGGACATTGGGGACATTGGGGACATCGTGGGGACACTGGGGACACTGGGGACATTGGGGACACTGGGGACACTGGGGACACCATGGAGACATTGGGGTTAATGGGGGTACAGGGGTTTGTGGGGCCACCACGGCCGTGCACGGATTCTGGGTGTACGAGCTGTGCGACGTCTACCTGGTATGGGGACATTGGGGACATTGTGGGGACATTGGGGACATTGTGGGGGACACGGGGGTTATTGGGGTACAGGGGTTTGTGGGGTCACCACGGCCGTGCACGGATTCTGGGTGTACGAGCTGTGCGACGTCTACCTGGTATGGATGGGGACACTGGGGACGTTGGGGACATTGGGGACATTGGGGACATTGGGGACACCGTGGGGACATTGGGGACATTGTGGGGACATTGGGGACACTGGGGTGTTTGTGGGGGTTATGGGGTTATTGGGGTACAGAGCTCCATGGGGCCACCACGGCCGTGCACGGATTCTGGGTGTACGAGCTGTGTGATGTGTACCTGGTACGGATGGGGACATTGGGGACACTGGGGACATTGGGGACATTGGGGACATTGAGGGGATTGGGGACACCGTGGGGGACACGGGGGTTATTGGGGTACAGGGGTTTGTGGGGTCACCACGGCCATGCATGAATTCTGGGTGTACGAGCTGTGTGATGTGTACCTGGTATGGATGGGGACACTGTGGGGACATTGGGGACATTGAGGGGGACACTGGGGACATTGGGGACATTGAGGGGATTGGGGACATTGGGGGGATTGGGGACATTGGGGGGATTGGGGACACCGTGGGGACATTGGGGACATTGGGGACATTGAGGGGATTGGGGACATTGGGGGGATTTGGGGGCATTGGGGACAATTCAGGGAATTGGGGACATTGGGGGGATTGGGGACACTGTGGGGACACCGTGGGGACATTGGGGACACTGTGGGGACATTGAGGGGATTGGGGACATTGGGGGGGTTTGGGGGCATTGGGGACAATTTAGGGAATTGGGGACATTGGGGGGATTGGGGACATTGGGGACATTGAGGGGACATTGTGGGGACATTGGGGACATTGAGGGCATTTCAGGGCATTGGTGACACTGGGGACACTGGGGACATTGGGGACACTGGGGACATTGGGTACATTGAGGGCAATTCAGGGAATTGGGGACATCGTGGGGACATTGGGGACATTGGGGGAACATTGGGGACACTGTGGGGACATTGGAGACATTGGGGACATTGGGGACATTGAGGGGATTGGGGACATTGGGGGGACATTGGGCACATTGGGGGACATTGTGGGGACATTGGGGACACTGTGGGGACACCGTGGGGACATTGGGGTGCCCATAGGGGTGCTGGGGTCCTGGGGCCGTGCACACATTCTGGGTGGATTTTGGGGTCCCTGTCTGGTTTCTGGGTTCCCCAGGTGTTTTTGGGGCCCTTTTTGGGTGCCCAGGGGTTTATTTGGGGTTCCTGGGGTGGTTTTGGGGGTTCCTGGGGTGTTTTTTTGGGGTTCCCTGGGGATTATTTTGGGTCCGTGGATATTTTGGGGTTTTATGGGGTTTTTTTGGTGTTTTTGGGGTTTTTGGGGTGTTTTTTTGGGGTTTTATGGGGTTTTTTTGGGGTTTTGGGGGTTTTCGGGGTGGTTTTTTGGTGTTTTTGGTGTTTTGAGGTGGTTTTTGGGGTTTTGGGGGTGTTTTCTTGGTGTTTTCGGGGTGGTTTTTTGGGGTTTTATGGGTGGTTTTTTGGGGTTTTGGGGGTTTTCAGGGTGGTTTTTGGGGTTTTCGGGGTATTTTCAGGGTGGTTTTTTTGGGGGTTTTTGGGGTTTTTTGGGGTTTTGGGGGTTTTCAGGGTGGTTTTTGGGGTTTTGGGGGTGTTTTCTTGGTGTTTTCGGGGTGGTTTTTTGGGGTTTTATGGGTGGTTTTTTGGGGTTTTGGGGGTTTTCAGGGTGGTTTTTGGGGTTTTCGTGGTGTTTTCAGGGTGGTTTTTTTGGGGGTTTTTGGGGTGTTTTTTTGGGGTTTTATGGGTGGTTTTTTGGGGTTTTTGGGGTTTTTGGGGTGTTTTCTTGGTGTTTTCGGGGTGGTTTTTTGGGGTTTTATGGGTGGTTTTTTGGGGTTTTGGGGTTTTTCAGGGTGGTTTTTGGGGGTTTTCGGGGTGGTTTTTTGGTGTTTTTGGGGTTTTGAGGTGGTTTTTGGTGTTTTCGGGGTGTTTTCTTGGTGTTTTCAGGGTGGTTTTTGGGGGTTTTTGGGGTTTTCGGGGTGGTTTTTGGGGGTTTTCAGGGTGGTTTTTGGGGGTTTTTTGGGGTGATTTTAGAGGTTTTTTGTTGTTTTTAACCCTTTCCCCCCCAGGAATGCGTGAAGCCGGTGCTGGCCCGAGCCAGCCGGGAGGGGGAGGGGCCCGACGGGGACGAGGAGGAGGAGGAGGAGGAAGAGCAAGGTGAGGGGGGAGGGGCGGGGGGTCCTGGGGGAGTTTAGGGGGGTCCCGGAGGTTTTTTGGGGGGTTTTGGGGGGATTTTTTTGGGTTTTTTTGAGGGATTTTGGGGTTTTTTGGGGCACTGATTACGATGATGATGATGATGATGATGATGATGATGATGATGATGATGATGATGAAGGTGACCCGGAGGCCGTCAGGGCCACCCTGCTGACCGTCCTGGACGGGGGGCCGGTGTTTTGGGTGGTTTTTGTGGAGTTTTGGGTGGTTTTTTGGGTATTTTTTGGGCGGTTTTTTTGAGGGATTTTGGGGTTTTTTGGGTATTTTTTGGGGTTTTTTTGGGGGGATTTTGGGGTTTTTTGGGTTCCCGATGATGCTGATGATGATGGTGACGATGATGATGATGATGAAGGTGACCTGGAGGCCGTCAGGGCCACCCTGCTGACCGTCCTGGACGGGGGGCTGGTGTTTTGGGTTGTTTTTGTGGAGTTTTGGGTGGTTTCTGGGTGATTTCTCGGGATTTTTTTGGGTTTTTTTTGAGGGATTTTGGGGTTTTTTGGGGCGCTGATTACAATGACGATGATGATGATGATGATGATGATGATGAAGGTGACCCCGAGGCCGTCAGGGCCACCCTGCTGACCTGCCTGGACGGAGGGCTGGTGTTTTGGGTGGTTTTTGGGTATTTTTTGGGTATTTTTTTGGGGGATTTTGGGGTTTTTTGGGTTCCCGATGATGCTGATGATGATGGTGACGATGATGATGGTCCCCAGGTGACCTGGAGGCCGTCAGGGCCACCCTGCTGACCGTCCTGGACGGGGGGCCGGTGTTTTGGGTGGTTTTTTGGGGATTTTTTTGGGGTTTTTTTTGGGGATTTTGGGGTTTTTTGGGGCGCTGATTACAATGATGATGATGATGATGATGACGATGATGATGATGATGAAGGTGACCTGGAGGCCGTCAGGGCCACCCTGCTGACCTGCCTGGACGGTGTTTTGGGTGGTTTTTGTGAGTTTTTGGGTGGTTTCTGGGTGGTTTTTTGGGGATTTTTTTGGGTATTTTTTTTGGGTTTTTTTGAGGGATTTTGGGGTTTTTTGGGGCGCTGATTACAATGATGATGATGATGATGATGATGATGATGATGATGATGATGGTGCCCAGGTGACCCGAAGGCCGTCAGGGCCACCCTGCTGACCTGCCTGGACGGGGGGCCGGTGTTTTGGATGTTTTTTTGGGGATTTTTTTGGGGTTTTTTTTGGGGATTTTGGGTTTTTTTTGGGTTCCCGATGATGCTGATGACGATGGTGACGATGATGATGATGATGATGATGATGATGAAGGTGACCTGGAGGCCGTCAGGGCCACCCTGCTGACCGTCCTGGACGGGGGGCTGGTGTTTTGGGTGGTTTTTGTGGAGTTTTGAGTCATTTTTTGGGTATTTTTTTGGGGTTTTTTTGAGGGATTTTGGGGTTTTTTGGGGCGCTGATTACAATGACGATGATGATGATGATGAAGGTGACCCGGAGGCCATCAGGGCCACCCTGCTCACCTGCCTGGACGGTGTTTTGGGTGGTTTTTGTGGAGTTTTGGGTGGTTTTTTGGGTATTTTGGGTTGTTTTTATGGAGTTTTGGGTGGTTTTTTGGGTATTTTTTTGGGGTTTTTTTGAGGGATTTTGGGGTTTTTTGGGGCGCTGATTACAATGACGATGATGATGATGATGATGAAGGTGACCCGGAGGCCGTCAGGGCCACCCTGCTGACCTGTCTGGACGGGGGGGCCGGTGTTTTGGGTGGTTTTTGTGGAGTTTTGGGTTGTTTTTGTGGTATTTTGGGTGGTTTTTTGGGTATTTTTTTGGGGTTTTTTGAGGGATTTTGGGGTTTTTTGGGTTCCCGATGATGCTGATGACGATGGTGATGATGATGATGGTGCCCAGGTGACCTGGAGGCCGTCAGGGCCACCCTGCTGACCGTCCTGGACGGGGGGCTTCGCCTCCTGGCCCCCTTCATGCCCTTCCTGGCCGAGGAGCTTTGGCAGCGCCTGCCCCGGGACCCCCCCGCGCCCCCCAGCGTCAGCCTGGCCCCCTACCCCGAGCCCGAGGAGGTGGGGAGGGGGCTGGGGGGTCCTGGGAGGGGCCTGGGGGGGATTTGGGGGGTCCTGGGGGGAATTTGGGGGGTCCTGGGAGGGTCCTAGAGGGGATTTGGGGGGGATTTGGGGGGTCCTGGGGGGGATTTGGGGGATCCTGGGGGGGTTTCAGGGGGTGTTTATGGGGTTCAGGGGGGTCCTGGGGGGCATTTTGGGGGGTCCCGGGGCTGTTTGGGGGGTCCCAGGGGATCCCTGGGGGGGTTTTGGGGGTCCTGGGGCTGTTTGGGGGTCCCGGGGCTGTTTGGGGGGGGTCCCTGGGGGTCCCTGGGGGTGTTTTGGGGGGTCCCAGGGCTGTTTTCGGGGTCCCGGGGGTCCCTGGGAGGATCTGGGGCTGTTTTGGGGGGTCCCGGGGCTGTTTTGGGGGTCCCTGACCCCCCGCTGCCCCCCAGTTCCCCTGGCTGGACGAGGAGGCCGAGGCCGCCATGGAGTTCGTGCTGAGCATCGTGAGGGCGCTGAGGAGCCTGCGGGCGGCGCACGGGCTGACCAGGCAGAGACCCCCGTGTGAGTCTGGGGGCTTCGGGGGGCTTTGGGGGGCTTTAATGGGGGTTTGGGGGGCTTTAATGAGGGTTTAATGGGGGTTAAATTGGGGTTAATGGGGGTTAATGGGGGTTTATTGGGGGTCTGGGGGCTCACGGGCTGACACGACAGAGACCCCCGTGTGAGTCTGGGGGCTTCGGGGGGTCCTGAGGGTGTTAATGGGGGTTAATGGGGGTTTATTGGGGGTCTGTGGGCTCCTGAGCATCGCGAGGGCGCTGAGGAGCCTGCGGGCGGCACACGGGCTGACCAGGCAGAGACCCCCGTGTGAGTCTGGGGGCTTCGGGGGGCTTTGGGGGGCTTCGGGGGGCTTTAATGGGGGTTTAATGGGGTTAAATTGGGGTTTAATGGGGGTTTATTGGGGGTCTGGGGGCTCCTGAGCATCGCGAGGGCGCTGAGGAGCCTGAGGGCAGCACACGGGCTGACCAGGCAGAGACCCCCGTGTGAGTCTGGGGGCTTCGGGGGGATTTGGGGGCTTTAATGGGGGTTAATGGGGGTTTAATTGGGGTTTAATGGGGTTAATTGGGGTTTAATGGGGTTAAATTGGGGTTTAATTGGGGTTAATGGGGGTTTATTGGGGGTCTGGGGGCTCACGGGCTGACCAGGCAGAGACCCCCGTGTGAGTCTGGGGGCTTCGGGGGGCTTTGGGGGGCTTTGGGGGGCTTTAATGGGGGTTTAATTGGGGTTTAATGGGGGTTTATTGGGGGTCTGGGGGCTCCTGAGGAGCCTGCGGGCAGCACACGGGCTGACCAGGCAGAGACCCCCGTGTGAGTCTGGGGGCTTCGGGGGGTCCTGAGGGTGTTAATGGGGGTTAATGGGGGTTTATTGGGGGTCTGGGGGCTGCTGAGCATCGTGAGGGCGCTGAGGAGCCTGCGGGCGGCTCACGGGCTGACGCGGCAGAGACCCCCGTGTGAGTCTGGGGGCTTCGGGGGGCTCAAATGGGGGTTTGGGGCCTTAAACCAGGGATTTTGGGGTGTTAAATTTGGGTTAATGGGGGTTTAATGGGGGTTTATTGGGGGTCTGGGGGCTCCTGAGGAGCCTGACCCGGCAGAGACCCCCGTGTGAGATGGGGAGGGGTCCTGAGAACCTGGGGAGGGGTCCTGGGGGGCTTTGGGGGCTCTCAGGGGGTCTGTGGTCATTCCCAGGGGCTCTCAGGGGGTCTCTAATCCCCATTTTTGCTCCCAAGGTTTCCTGCAGACCCCAGACCCATCCTGGGGGTCTCTGGGGGTCTCTGTGTGTGTCTGGGGGTCTCTAACCCCTCCATCTCCCCCCCCCCAGGTTTCCTGCAGACCCCGACCCATCCTGGGGGTCTCTGGGGGTCTCTAACCCCTCTCTCTCCCCCTCCCCAGGTTTCCTGCAGACCCCAGACCCATCCTGGGGGTCTCTCTGTGTGTTTTTGGGGTCTCTAACCCCTCTCTCTCCCCCTCCCCAGGTTTCCTGCAGACCCCAGACCCATCCTGGGGGTCTCTCTGTGTGTCTGGGGGTCTGTAACCCCTCCTTTTCCCCCCCAGGTTTCCTGCAGACCCCAGACCCATCCTGGGGGTCCCTGGGGGTCTCTCTGTGTGTGTTTTTGGGGGTCTCTGGGGGTCTCTAACCCCTCTCTTTGCCCCCCCCCAGGTTTCCTGCAGACCCCAGACCCAGCCTGGGGGTCTCTCTGTGTGTTTTTGGGGTCTCTAACCCCTCTCTCTCCCCCTCCCCAGGTTTCCTGCAGACCCCAGACCCGGCCTGGGGGTCTCTCTGTGTGTGTCTGGGGGTCTCTGGGGGTCTCTAACCCCTCTATCTCCCCTCCCCCAGGTTTCCTGCAGACCCCAGACCCAGCCTGGGGGTCTCTAACCCCTCTATCTCCCCCAGGTTTCCTGCAGACCCCAGACCCAGCCTGGGGGTCTCTCTGTGTGTTTTTGGGGGTCTCTGTGTGTTTTTGGGGGTCTCTAACCCCTCTCTCTCCCCTCCCCAGGTTTCCTGCAGACCCCAGACCCAGCCTGGGGGTCCCGGGCCCGGCGGCACCGGGGGCTCCTGCGCGCCCTGGGGGGGGTGGGCTCGGTGCAGCTGCTGGGGGGGGGGTCGGGAGCCCCCCCAGGGCTGCGCTGTGGCCGTGGCGTCGGAGCGGTGCACGGTGCACCTGCTGCTGCAGGTGAGACACGCCCACTGGGTGACGTCATCGGGGTGACGTCATCGGGGCGGGGTCTGCTTGGGGTCCCTGTGTGCAGTTTTGGGTCATGGTGTCAGAGCGGTGCACGGTGCACCTGCTGCTGCAGGTGAGACACGCCCACCCGGGTGACGTCATCAGGGTGATGTCATCGGGGTGACATCATCGGGGCGGGGTCAGTCTGGGGTCCCTTTGGGGTCTCAGTGTCGGAGCGGTGCACGGTGCACCTGCTGCTGCAGGTGAGACACGCCCACACCTGAGTGACGTCATCAATGACAGAGTGACATCATTGGGGCAGGGTCAGTTTGGGGGGTTTTGGGCCATGGTGTCAGAGCGGTGCACGGTGGGGTTACACCAAACCCTGACCCCATTTTTGGGGTTATTTTTCCCATTTTTGGGCCCTTTTTCCCCGTTTTTTCGGGTTTTTTCCCAATTTCTTGGTATTTTCCCCCAATCCAGGGCATCGTGGACCCCCCCTCGGAGCTGGCCCGGCTCGGTGGGGTTACACCAAACCCTGACCCCATTTCTGGGTTTATTTTCCCCATTTTTGGGGTTGTTTTCCCCATTTTTGGGCCGTTTTTCCCCGTTTTTTTCGGGTTTTTTTCCCAATTCTTCGGTTTTTTTCCCCCAATCCAGGGCATCGTGGACCCCCCCTTGGAGCTGTCAAAGCTCAGTGGGGTTACACCAAACCCTGACCCCATTTCTGGGGTTATTTTCCCCATTTTTGGGGTTATTTTCCCCATTTTTGGGCCGTTTTTTCCCCATTTTTGGGCCATTTTTCCCCGTTTTTTCGGGTTTTTTTCCCAATTTCTCGGTGTTTTCCCCCAATCCAGGGCATCGTGGACCCCCCCTCGGAGCTGGCCCGGCTCGGGGGGCGCCGCCAGGAGCTCGGCCGGGCCCTGGAGCGGCTCCGGGAGCGCCGGGAGGGCCCCGGGTACGCCCAGAAGGTTCCGGAACACGTGCGGGAGAGCGACGAGGCCAAGGTGGGACAAGAGAGGGATTTTGGGGTTTTTGGGGATTTTTGGGGGTTTTTTTTCAGGGGTTTTTTGGGAATTTTTGGGTTTTTTTAGGGTTTTTTTTGGGGATTTTTTGGGTTTTTTTGGGGATTTTTTAGGCGTTTTTGGGGGATTTTTAAAGAATTTTTAGGGGTTTTTTTGGGTATTTTTTTAGGGGTTTTTGGGGGGGATTTTGGGGGATTTTTTAGGGGTTTTTGGGGATTTTTTAGGGAGGATTTGGAGATTTTTTAGGGGTTTTTGGGGGGTTTTTGGGGTTTTTTAGGAGGGAGATTTTGGTGGGGGTCTCAGAGGGGGTTTTGGGGGAGGTTTTAGGGGATTTTGTGGGAATTTTAGGGGGTTTTGGGGGTCTCAGGGGGGATTTTGAGGAGGATTTTTGGGGGGGATTTTTTGGGGGGTTTGGGGGCTGGAGGAGGGGCTCACGGGGGGATTTGGGAGGATTTTTTGGGAATTTTAGGGCATTTTGAGTGGTCCTGGGTGAATTTGGGGTGTCCTGGTGGGATTTGTGGTTCCTGGGGGGATTTTGGGGGAATTTTTGGGGATTTTTGGGGGTTCCTGGGGGTTTTTGGGGGGTCTTGGTGGGGGTCCCACCCTGACCCCCCCCCCCCCCCAGCTGTCGCAGCTGGAGTCGGAGCTGCGGAACGTTCTGGAAGCCGAGGAGCTCATGAGGAAAATGCTGTGACCCCGCCCCCTGCCCCTCCCCCCGGGGACCCCTCCCCAAATAAAGCCGAGCTTGGCCCCGCCCCCCGCCTCGATCTCATTTGGGGACCCCGAGGGGGCGTGGTCGGGGGGGTTAATGAGGAGGCGTGACCAGCTTAGGTTAATGAGGGGGCGTGGTCTGGCTGGGGGGGGGGTATGGCTGGGTTAATGAGAGGGTGTGGTCAGGCTAATGCAGGGCGTGGCCGAATTAGCGAGGGGGCGTGGTCAGGTTAATAAAGGGGCGTGGCACCCACCCCCCAAAATCGTTGCTTTTCACACCAAATTCTCCTCCCACCACTCCCGGCCCATTCTTGACCCCTCCCCCTTTTTTAGCTCCACCCCTTTTAAAGCCCCACCCCCTCCCCTCTTTCTGCCCTAATGAGGCGCCGAGACCGAATTTAAAAAAAAAAAAAAACACCTTTAATAATTTCCATAATTAATGAATTAATTCCTCTGTGCGTTGGGGGAGGGGCGGGGGGGGCCGTGCGGGTGTGGGGGAGGGGCGGGGTGGGTGGGGGCGGGGCTGAGGCGGGGGGCGGGGCCAGGGGCGGGGTCACAGCGCCCAGGGCAGGCGGAAGGCCTGGGGGGGGGAGGGGCGTGCAGTGCGAGGCCTCGAAGTTCTGCAGGTGCTGCTGGGCCTGGGGGCGGGGCGGGGGCGTGGTCAGGCGGGGACACGCCCACTGGCCACGCCCACCCCCGCCAGGCCACGCCCACACTCACCAGGTACAGCGCCAGCTGCCGCCGCTGGGCGGGGCTCAGATCCTCACCTGCAAAGGGGGCGGGGCCAAGGTTAGGGGGTGTGGCCAATGCCACGCCCAGATTCTGATTGGTTCCTCTGCCTGACCTGGCGGCCAATCAGTGCTGGTTCCTCCCAGCACTGCCACGCCCTGCGCTCCCATTGGCTGCTTGTTTCCCCGCCCAGCCAGCCCACGCCCACCCCTGCCACGCCTTTTTAGGCCCCGCCCATCATGGCTCCACCTTGACCCAGCCCTTCAGGGGAAAGGGGGCGGAGCAAAGGCCTTGAGCTGCCCTTGGCCCCACCCCTGCCCCTCCCACCCACCCCAATTCAGCCCCTCCCACAAAATTAAGCCACGCCCACTCTGTTAAGTCCCTCCCCCCCGACTCCAGTGGAAGGGCGGGGCTGTGGTCGCCCTGGTGTTGCTCCAAGCCCCGCCCCTATCCCTCCTTGGCCCCGCCCACCCCGTTTATCTCCACCCACCCATACCCAGCCCCCACGGGAAGGGGGGGCTCCGGTTCCCCGCCCACTCCCGGAGCCCCGCCCACCTCAATGAGGCCCTGCCCACCCCAATTAGCCCCGCCCACCCATACCCAGCCCCCACAGGAAGGGCGGGCTCCGGTCCCCCGCCCACTACTGGAGCCCCGCCCTCCCCGTTTAGCCCCGCCCCTACCCAGCCCCCACGGGAAGGGGGGTTTCCGGTCCCCCGCCCATTCCCGGAGCTGCTCCAAGCCCCGCCCCAGGCCCCGCCCACCCCACTGAAGCCCTGCCCCCTCTATGAAGCCCCGCCCCTACCCAGCCCCCACGGGAAGGGGGGTTTCCGGTCCCCCGCCCACTCCCGGAGCCCCGCCCACCCCAATTAGCCCCGCCCCCTCTGTGAGGCCCCGCCCATACCCAGCCCCCACGGGAAGGGGGGGCTCTGGTCCCCCGCCCACTCCTGGAGCCCCGCCCACCCCAATGAGGCCCCGCCCACCCCATTTGGCCCCGCCCATACCCAGCCCCCACGGGAAGGGGGGGCTCCGGTCCCCCGCCCACCTCAATGAAGCCCCGCCCACCCCGCTTGGCCCCGCCCACCGATGCCCCACGAGAAGAGGGGGGGCTCCGGTCCCCTGCCCACCTTAATGAAGCCCCGCCCACTCCCGGAGCCCCACCCACCCTTTTTAGCCCCGCCCACCGATGCCCCACGAGAAGGGGGGGGCTCCGGTCCCCTGCCCACCTCAATGAAGCCCCGCCCACCCCGTTTAGCCCCGCCCCCTCTGTGAGGCCCCGCCCATACCCAGCCCCCACGGGAAGGGGGGGCTCTGGTTCCCTGCCCACCTCAATGAAGCCCCGCCCACTCCAATGAAGCCCCGCCACCCAATGAGGCCCCGCCCCCTCTGTGAGGCCCCGCCCCTACCCAGCCCCCACGGGAAGGGGAGGCTCTGGTTCCCCGCCCACCCCAATTAGCCCCGCCCACCCCAATGAAGCCCCGCCCACCCAATGAGGCCCCGCCCCTACCCAGCCCCCACGGGAAGGGGGGTTTCCGGTCCCCCGCCCACTCCCGCAGCCGCTCCAAGCCCCGCCCCAGGCCCCGCCCATCCCGTTTGGCCCCGCCCCTACCCAGCCCCCAGGGGAAGGGGGGTTTCCGGTCCCCCGCCCACTCCCGGAGCCGCTCCCGGCACCAGCGCTCGTCGGGGGGGGAGCGGCGCAGAACGGAACCTGCGGGAATGGGGAGAAAAAACGGGAATTTGGGATCGGGAAGAACGGAACCTGCGGGAACGAACGGGGAGAAAAACCGGGAATTTGGGATCGGGAAGAACGGAACCTGCGGGAACGAATGGGGAGAAAAACCGGGAATTTGGGATCGGGAAGAACGGAACCTGCGGGAACGAATGGGGAGAAAAACCGGGAATTTGGGATCGGGAAGAACGGAACCTGCGGGAACGAATGGGGAGAAAAACCGGGAATTTGGGATCGGGAAGAACGGAACCTGCGGGAACGAATGGGGAGAAAAAACGGGAATTTGGGATCGGGAAGAACGGAACCTGCGGGAACAAATGGGGAGAAAAACCGGGAATTTGGGATCGGGAAGAACGGAACCTGCGGGAACGAATGGGGAGAAAAACCGGGAATTTGGGATCGGGAAGAACGGAACCTGCGGGAACGAATGGGGACAAAAACCGGGAATTTGGGATCGGGAAACGCGAAATTGGGGATTGAGCACTCGGGAATGGCGGCTGGGACCCAAAAACGGGGAGTTGTAAATGAAAAATCCGGGTTAGAACAGAAAAATCCCGTTATAAACCCAAATTAGGGGTTAAATCCAAACATGGGGGGGTCCGAGGAAAATAATGGGGAGGGGGAAACCAAAAATGGGGAGTTAGAAACTAAAAATTATACAATTTTTAATATACAAAAATTGTATTTGGGAACACAAAAATGAGGAGTTCTAAACTAAAAATTATACAATTTTTAGTATGCAAAAATTGTATTTGGGAACGCAAAAATGGGGAGTTCTAAACTAAAAATTATACAATTTTTAGTATACAGAAATTGTATTTGGGAACACAAAAATGGGGAGTTAGAAACTAAAAATTCTACAATTTTTAGTATACAAAAATTGTATTTGGGAACACAAAAATGGGGAGTTTTAAACTAAAAATTATACAATTTTATGTATACAAAAATTGTGTTTAGGAACACAAAAATGAGGAGTTCTAAACTAAAAATTATACAATTTTTAGTATACAAAAATTGTATTTGGGAACACAAAAATGGGGAGTTCTAAACTAAAAATTATACAATTTTATGTATAAAAAAATTGTATTTAGGAACACAAAAATGGGGAGTTCTAAACTAAAAATTATACAATTTTTAGTATGCAAAAATTGTATTTGGGAACACAAAAATGGGGAGTTCTAAACAAAAAATTGGAGTTGGGAACACAAAAATGAGGAGTTAGAACCCAAAACGGGAATTACAGCCCAAAACTGTGGATCGAGAACCAAAAAATGGAGAATTGGAACCCAAAAATGGAAATTCAGAACACAAAAATGGGGATTTGTAACCCGAAAATGGGAATTAGGATAAAAAACGGAAATTCAGAACACAAAAATGAGGATTTGTGACCCAAAAATGGGAATTAGGATAAAAAACAGAAATTCAGAACACAAAAATGGGGATTTGTAACCCGAAAATGGGAATTAGAGCAGGAAAATGGGGATTTGTAACCCAAAAATGGGAATTAGGATAAAAAACGGAAATTCAGAACACAAAAATGGGGATTTGTAACCTGAAAATGGGAATTAGGATAAAAAACGGGAAATTCAGAACACAAAAATGGGGAATTGTAACCCAAAAATGGGAATCAGGATAAAAAAAGGAAATTCAGAACACAAAAATGGGTTTTTAACCCCAAAACTGCCAAACTGGGACCCAAAACTGGGAGTGAAACCCCAAAATGGGGGCGCCCAGCCCGATTTGGGGTCACGGGGGGGGTCACTCAGAGGGGTCACAGGGGGGTCACTCAGGGGTCAGGGGTCAGGGGTCAGGGGTCACGCACTCTGCTCCTCGGGGGTCGCCGCCTCGAGCCACTCCCGCACCGCCCGCAGCCCCTCCTCAGTGACAACCTTGGGGTACCTGGGGGGAAATTGGGGGTCAGGGGTCCCCAAACCCACCTGGGACCCCCCAAACACACCTGGGACCCCCCAGGACCCCCCAAATCCCCCCAGGACCCCAAAATCTCCCAAGGGACCCCCAAAAACCACCTGGGGGGACCCCAAAAACACCCCTAGAGACCCCCAAAACCTCCTCCAGAACCCCCCAAACTCCCCTCAGGACCCCCCCAAATCCCCCCAGAGACCCCCAAACCCACCTGGGACCCCCAAAACCTCTCATTGCCCCCCAGAACCGTCCCCATTTGTGCCCCATTTTCCCCCCAGGACCCCCCAAATTCCCCTCAGGACCCCCCAAAAATCCCCCCAGAGACCCCCAAACCCACCTGGGACCCCCCCAAACCCACCTGGGACCCCCAAACCCACCCAGGGACCCCCCAAACCTCCCCAGGGACCCCCAAACCTCTCATTGCCCCCCAGAACCATCCCCATTTGTGCCCCATTTCCCTCCAGGACCCCCCAAATCCCCCCCAAATCCCTTCAAACCCTCCCCAAAGCCCCCCAGGACCCCCCAGGACCCCCCAAATGCCCCCCAAGCCCCCTCCCCACCGGTGCTGCAGCAGTTTGAGCAGGAGGTCGTTGCCGCGGTTGGAGGCGATGTCATCGGGGGTCCTGGGGGGAAATTTGGGGGGTCCTGAGGGGATTTGGGGGGTCCTGAGGGGCTCTGGGGGGTCCCCAGAGGGTCCTGAGGGGCTTTTGGGGGGTCCTGGAGGGAAATGGGGGGGGGTTGGGGGGTCCTGATGGGATTTTGGGGGGTCCCCAGAGGGTCCTGAGGGGATTTTGGGGGGGTCCTGGAGGGAAATGGGGGGGTTTGGGGGGGTCCTGATGGGATTTTGGGGGGTCCAGAGGGGATTTGGGGGTCCCTGAGGGGGTCCCAGGGTGGTTTTGGGGTGATTTTGGGTGATTTTGGGGGTCTTTGGGGGGTCCCACGGTGATTTTGGGGGTCCCAGGGTGATTTTGGGGGGTCCCAGGGTGGTTTTGGGGTGATTTTGGGTGATTTTGGGGGTCTTGGGGGGTCTCAGGGTGATTTTGGGATGGTTTTGGGGTGATTTTGGGGGTCTTTGGGGGGTCTCAGGGTGATTTTGGGGTGGTTTTGGGGGTCCCAGGGGAATTTGAGGGGTTTGGGGAGGGGTCCCACGGTGATTTTGGGGGTCCCAGGGTGATTTTGGGGATCCCGGGGTGTTTTTGGGATGTTTTCAGGGTGATTTTGGGGATTTTTGGGGTGGCTTTGGAGGTTTTTGGGGGTCCCCAGGGTGGGTCAGGGGGTTTTTGGGGTCCCAGGGGTGTTTTTGGGGTGATTTTGGATGTTTTCAGGGTGATTTTGGGTGGTTTTGGATGTTTTTGGGGTGATTTTGGGGGTATTTGGGTGTTTTTGGGGTGATTTTGGGGGTGATTTTCAATGTTTTGGGGTATTCTTGGGGTCCCAGGAGGGTTTTGGGGTGATTTTGGGGGTTTTTGGATGTTTTCGGGGTGATTTTCAGGGTTTTGGGGTATTTTTGGGGTCCCAGGGGTGTTTTCAGGGTGTTTTTGGGGTGATTCTGGGGGTTTTTGGAGGTTTTCGGGGTGATTTTGGGGGTTTTTGGGTGACTTTGGATGTTTTCAAGGTGTTTTTGGAGTGATTCTGTGTTTTTTCGGATGTTTTCAGGGTGATTTCGGGGTGATTTTGGGGGTTTTTGATGTTTTCAGGGTGATTTTGGGGGTTTTTGGGGTGATTTTGGATGTTTTCAGGGTGTTTTTGGGGTGATTTTGGGGTTTTTGGGGTCTCTCACGTGGTGGTGATGATCTCGTCCTTGGTGCGCCGCACCAGCAGCACGGGGCCCTGGTACCTGGGGGGGATTTTGGGGCAAATTTGGGGGATTTTGGGGGTCCCAGCCCCCCGGGAGGGTCCCCAAAAGCCTGGGGAGGTTTTTGGGGTATTTTTGGGGGTTTTTGGGGTGATTTTGGGGGTTTTTGGTACCTGCAGAGCTGCTCGGCGTTGTTGAGGTTCAGGTGCTCCCGAACCGTCTGGGTCACCAACTCACCTGGGGGCAGAATTTGGGGAGAAATTGGGGGGATTTGGGGATTTTGGGGGGAATCGATGGGTTTGGGGATTTGGGAGGGATTTGGGGTTTTTTGGGGGGGATTTTGGGGGTATTTGGGGCAGGTTCGGGGCTTTCAGGGGTTGTTTTGGGGGGATTTGGAATTTTTTTGTTTGTTTGTTTCTGGGGTGATTTAGGGGTTTTTTCTGGGTTTTTTGGGGTTGTTTTTGGGGTGATTTAGGGGTTTTTTGGGATGTTTTTAGGTGGTATTTGGGGTGGTTTTGGGAGAGTTTTTGGGGGTTTTTTTTGGTGCAATTTAGGGGGGTTTTGGGGATGTTTTTGGGATTTTTGGGGGTGTTTTTGGGATGTTTATGAGCTGCTTTTGGGGTGGTTTTTTGGGTGTGTTTTTAGGTATTTTTTGGGGTGTTTTTAGGTGTTTGAGTATTTTTCAGGCTGTTTTGGGTGTTTTTAGGATGTTTTAGGGCTGGTTTTGGGATGTTTTTTGGGTATTTTTAGGGCTGTTTTTGGGGTGTTTTTGGGATGTTTTTTGGGTATTTTTGGGCTGTTTTTGGCGGTGTTTTTAGGATGTTTCAGGGCTGGTTTTGGGGTGTTTTTGGGGTGCTTTTCGGGTATTTTTCGGGCTGTTTTGGGGTGGTGTTTGGGGGTGTTTTTAGGATGTTTTAGAGCTGGTTTTGGGGTCTTTTGGGGATTTTTTTGGGGTATATTTAGGGCTGTTTTAGGGGTGGTTTTTGGGTATTTTTCGGGCTGTTTTGGGGTGTGTTTAGGGCTGTTTTGGGGTGGTTTTCAGGGTGTTTTTTGGATGTTTTAGGGCTGTTTTAGGAGTGGTTTTTGGGTATTTCCAGGGCTGTTTTTGGGGTGTTTTTTGGGTATTTTTGGGCTGTTTTGGGGTGGTTTTTGGCGGTGTTTTTAGGATGTTTCACGGCTGTTTTAGGGATGTTTTTTGGGTATTTTTAGGGCTGTTTTTGGGGTGGTTTTTGGGGTATTTTTCGGGCTGTTTTTGGGCTGTTTTTGGGATGTTTTTTGGGTATTTTCGGGCTGTTTTTGGGGTATTTTTCGGGCTGTTTTGGGGTGGTTTTTGGGTATTTCCAGGGCTGTTTTTGGGGTATTTTTCAGGCTGTTTTTGGGCTGTTTTGGGATGTTTTTTGGGTATTTTCGGGCTGTTTTTTGGGTATTTTTCGGGCTGTTTTCGGGCTGTTTTTGGGGTATTTTTGGGGCTGGTTTTGGGGTATTTTTCGGGTTGTTTTTGGGCTGTTTTTGGGGTATTTTTCGGGCTGTTTTCGGGCTGTTTTAGGGCTGTTTTTGAGGTGTTTTTTGGGTATTTTTGGGCTGTTTCGGGGCAGTTTTCGGGGGTGTTTCTAGGATGTTTTAGGGCTGTTTTTTGGGTATTTTTCGGGCTGTTTTTGGGGTGTTTTCGGGCTGTTTTCGGGCTGTTTTCGGGCTGTTTTTGGGTATTTTCGGGCTGGTTTCGGGCTGTTTTCAGGCCGTTTTTGGGGTGTTTTTGGGGTATTTTTCGGGCTGTTTTTGGGCTGTTTTTGGGCTGTTTTTGGGCTGTTTTCGGGCTGTTTTTGGGATGTTTTCGGGCTGTTTTTGGGCTGGTTTTGGGCTGTTTTCGGGCTGTTTTCCGGCTGTTTTGGGGCTGTTTTTGGGGTATTTTTCGGGCTGTTTTTGGGCTGTTTTTGGGCTGTTTTTCAGGCTGTTTTAGGGTTGTTTTTTGGGATATTTTTCGGGTTTTTTTAGGGCTGTTTTCGGGCTGTTTTTGGGGTGTTTTTGGGGTATTTTTGGGCTGTTTTTGGGCTGTTTTTGGGCTGTTTTTGGGTATTTTTCGGGGCTGTTTTTGGGATATTTTTTGGGTATTTTTCGGGCTGTTTTTGGGCTGTTTTAGGGCTGGTTTTTGGGTATTTTTGGGCTGTTTTGGGGCTGTTTTGGGGCCGTTTTGGGCCGTCACTCACGCCAGCTGCGGGGCAGCACCTTCAGCGCCAGGGGCACGAGGTCGTCGAAGGAGGCGTCGAGGACGAGACCCCCGAGCTCGGGGTACGACATGGCGGCCCACGTGGCTGGGGACCCCAAAAATGGGTCAGAAACCCCCAAAAACGGGTCAGAAACCCCCAAAAATGGGTCAGAAACCCCCAAAAACGGGTCAGAAGCCCCCAAAAATGGGTCAGAACCCCCCAAAAATGGATCAGGGGGACCCCAAATTGGGTCTGGGGGTGTCAGGGGTCAGAGACCCCCGAGCTCGGGGTACGACATGGCGGCCCACGTGGCTGGGGACCCCAAAAACGGGGCAGAAACCCCCAAAAATGGGTCAGAAACCCCCAAAAATGGGTCAGAACCCCCCAAAAACGGGTCAGAAACCGCCAAAAATAATGGGTCAGAAACCCCCAAAAATTGGTCAGAAACCCCCAAAATGGGACAGAAACCCCCAAAAATGGAACAGAAACCCCCAAAAATGGGTCAGAACAGCCCAAAATGGGTCAGAAACCCCCAAAATGGGTCAGAACCCCCCAAAAACGGGTCAGAACCCCCCAAAAACGGGTCAGAAACCGCCAACAATGGGACAAAAACCCCCACCAATGGGTCAGAAACCCCCAAAAACGGGTCAGAAACCCCCAAAAATGGGTCAGAAACCCCCAAAAACGGGTCAGAAACCCCCAAAAATGGGTCAGAAACCCCAAAAACGGGTCAGAAACCCCCAGAAATGGGTCAGAAACCCCCAAAAATGGGTCAGAACCCCCCAAAAACGGGTCAGAAACACCCCAAAATGGGACAGAAACCCCCAAAAATGGGTCAGGGGGACCCCAAAAATGGGTCAGAAACCCCAAAAATGGGTCAGAAACCCTCAAAAATGGGTCAGAAACCCCCAAAAAATGGGTCAGAAACCCCAAAAACGGGTCAGAAACCCCCAAAAATGGGTCAGAAACCCCAAAAACGGGTCAGAAACCCCCAAAAATGGGTCAGAAACCCCCAAATGGGTGAGAAACCCCCAAAAATGGGTCAGGGGGACCCCAAAAATGGGTCAGAAACCCCCAAAATGGGTCAGAACCCCCCAAAATGGGTCAGAAACCCCCAAAAATGGGTCAGAAACCCCCAAAAACGGGTCAGAAACCCCCAAAAATGGGTCAGGGGGACCCCAAAAATGGGTCTGGGGTCAAGGCTTGGCCCCCAGTCTCCAAGTCTCTCCCACTATAACCCAGTATAACCCATTATTCCCAGTATAAACCAGTACAGCCCAGTCCCTCCCAGTACAAACCAGTATAACCCAGTATATCCCAGTATAACCCAGTATATCCCAGTACATCCCAGTATACCCCAGTGTTACCGGTGAAGCCCCTGATGGACCAGGCCCAGTTTATCCCAGTATAACCCAGTTTAACCCAGTACAACCCAGTTTATCCCAGTATAACCCAGTTCATCCCGTTACCAGTGAAGCCCCCGATGGACCAGGCCCAGTTTATCCCAGTATAACCCAGTTTACCCCAGTATCCCTAGTACATCCCAGTATAACCCATTACCAGTGAATCCCCCGATGGACCAGGCCCAGTATCCCCAGTATAACCCAGTACATCCCAGTATAACCAGTATAACCAGTATTACCAGTGAATCCCCCGATGGACCAGGCCCAGTTTATCCCAGTTTATCCCAGTATAATCCAGTACACCCCAGCGTTACCAGTGAATCCCCCGATGGACCAGGCCCAGTATAACCAGTTTATCCCAGTATAACCCAGTACATCCCAGTATAACCCCGTTACCAGTGAATCCCCCGATGGACCAGGCCCAGTACATCCCAGTATAACCCAGTTTATCCCAGTATAACCCAGTTTATCCCAGTTTATCCCAGTATAACCAGTATTACCAGTGAACCCCCCGATGGACCAGGCCCAGTTTATCCCAGTACACCCCAGTTTATCCCAGTTTATCTCAGTTTATCCCAGTATAAACCAGTATAACCCAGTATTACCAGTGAATCCCCCGATGGACCAGGCCCAGTATAACCCAGTACAAACCAGTATAACCAGTATAACCCCGCATTACCGGTGAATCCCCCGATGGACCAGGCCCAGTTTATCCCAGTACACCCCAGTTTATCCCAGTATAACCCAGTTTATCCCAGTATAACCAGTATCCCCCATTACCAGTAAAGCCCCCGATGGACCAGGCGTACACCACGATGCTGGGGGGGGCAAAGCGCAGCTGCTGCAGCGCGAATCGAACCACGACGTCCATGGCGTTGGCCTCGCTCTGGGGCAGGGGCACCCCCTGAAAATGGGGCAGGGGGCGTCAGAGGGACCCCCAAAAACTGCCTGAGCCCCCCCAAAAATCCCCAAAAATCCCGGGGTTCAGGGACCCCCAAAAACCCCAAAAAACCCCAAAAACTCCTGAATGAGAGAACCCCCAACACGACGTCCATGGCGTTGGCCTCGCTCTGGGGCAGGGGCACCCCCTGAAAGGGACCCCAAAAACGCCATCAGGACCCCCAAAAACCCCCAAAAAATCCCGAAAAATCCCAAAAAATCCCGGGGTTCAGGGACCCCCAAAAACCCCAAAAAACCCCAAAAATCCCCCAAAATCCCGGCATTCTGGGACCCCCAAAAACCCAAAAAACTCCAAACAAACCCCAGAAACGGCATCAGAACCCCCAGAAACCCCCCCAAAAATCCCCAAAAATCCCGGGGTTCAGGGACCCCCAAAAACCCCAAAAATCCCCAAAAAATCCTGAATGAGAGAACCCCCAACACAACATCCATGGCGTTGCCCTCACCCTAAAAATGGGGCAGGGGGCTTCAAGGGGACCCCCAAAAACCCCCCAAAAATCCTCGAGCCCCCCAAAATCCCCCAGGACCCCCAAAATCCCCCCCAGGACCCCCCCCCAAAATCCCCCTCCCCATTTCTTCACTCACGGCATTGAATTGGGTCTGGGGTCCCCAAAATGCCCCAAAGCCTCCCCAAAGCCCCCCGAAGCCCCCAGACTCACGGTGCTGCCCCCAAAGCCCCCCCAGGACCCCCCAAAATCACCCCCAAAGCCCCCCAAGCCCCCCGAAGCCCCCAGACTCACAGTGCTACCCCCAAAGCCCCCCAGGACCCCCCCCAAAATCCCCCTCCCCATTTATTCACTCACAGCATTGAATTCACTCTGGAACCCAAAATGGGGGGTCTGGGGTCCCCAAAATTCCCCCAAATTCCCCCAAATCCCACCCCCAGACCCCCATAAATCCCCCCAATTTCCCCCCAGACTCACGGTGCTGCCCCCAGGAGCCCCCCAGGACCCCCCAAATCCCCCCAAAATCACCCCCAAAGCCCCCCGAAGCCCCCAGACTCACGGTGCTGCCCCCAAATCCCCCAGGACCCCCCCAATCCCCCCAAAATCCCCCCCAGAGCCCCCCAGAGCCCCCCGAAGCCCCCAGACTCACGGTGCTGCCCGCCAAAGCCCCCAGGACCCCCTAAAACCCCCCAGGACCCCCCCAAAGCCCCCAAAATCACTCCCAAATCCCCCCAAAGCCCCTCAGGACCCCCCAAAGCCCCCCAGGACCCCCCAAAATGACTCCCCAAGCCCCCCAAAGCCCCCCCGAAGCCCCCAGACTCACGGTGCTGCCGCCGAAGCCGGGGTGGTTCCAGCCCAGCACCCGAGTACCCGGCTGGGGGGGGGGGGACATGGGGGGGTCATTGGGGGGGGGGGTCCGGACCCCCCCCAAAATAACGGGGGGGGGGCATTGGGGGGGGGGTCCGGACCCCCCCAAAATAATGGGGGGGGGGGACGGGGCAGAAAGAACCCCCCAAAAATCAGTTTGGGGGTCTGGGGGCAGTTTTGGGTCTGGGGGCAGTTTTGGGGTCTGGGGGCGTTTCTGGGCTCAGTTTTGGGTCTGGGGTCCGTTTTGGGTCTGGGGTCCGGTTTGGGTCTGGGGTCCATTTTGGGTCTGGGGTCGTTTTTGGGCTCAGTTTTGGGTCTGGGGTCCGATTTGGGTCTGGGGTCCGTTTTGGGTCTGGGGTCCCATTTGGGTCTGGGGTCCGTTTTGGGCTCAGTTTTGGGGTCTGGGGTCCGTTTTGGGTCTGGGCTCAGTTTTGGGTCTGGGGTCCGATTTGGGTCTGGGGTCCCATTTGGGTCTGGGGTCCGATTTGGGTCTGGGGTCCGATTTGGGTCTGGGGTCCGTTTTGGGTCTGGGCTCAGTTTCGGGTCTGGGGTCCCATTTGGGGTCTGGGGCCTCAGTTTTGGGTCTGGGGTCCCATTTGGGCCTGGGGTCCGATTTGGGTCTGGGGTCGTTTTTGGGCTCAGTTTTGGGTCTGGGCTCCATTTGGGTCTGGGGTCCCGCGTACCCTCCAGGGGGGTGCTCACACACCCGACCTCGTAGAAGCCGGCATTGCCCTCGCAGCAAATGACCTGGGGAGGGGGCGACGGGGTCAGGGACCCCCCCCAAATGACCCCAAAAATACCCCCGGGACCCCCCCAAATACCCCGGGACCCCCCAAATATCCCTAAATACCCCCAGGGACCACCCCCAAAAATACCCCCGGGACCACCCCCAAATACCCCAAAATACCCCCAAATTCCCCAAAATACCCCCGGGACCCCCCCCAAATACCCCGGGACCCCACCCCAAATACCCCGGGACCACCCCCAAATACCCCAAAATACCCCCTGGGACCCCCCCCCCAAATTCCCCAAAATACCCCCGGGAGACCCCCCTCAAATACCCCGGGACCCCCCCAAATACCCCTAAATCCCCCCAGGGACCCCAAAATACCCCCGGGACCACCCCCAAATACCCCGGGACCACCCCCAAATACCCCAAAATACCCCGGGACCCCCCTCAAATACCCCCGGGATCACCCCCCAAATACCCCAAAAATACCCCGGGACCCCCCCCCAAATACCCCAAAATACCCCGGGACCCCCCCTCAAATACCCCAAAATACCCCCGGGACCCCCAAATACCCCAAAATACCCCCCGGGACCCCCCCCAAATACCCTGGGACCCCCCAAATACCCCTAAATACCCCCAGGGACCCCAAAATACCCCTGGGACCCCAAAATACCCCCAGGGACCCCCAAATACCCCGGGACCCCCCCAAATTCCCCAAAATACCCCAGGGACCCCCCCCCCAAATCCCTTGGGACCCTCCCCAAAACCCCTGCAAAAACCCCTGGGACCCCCAGAGACCCCCAAACCCCCCCAAAATTCCCCCAGGACCCCCCAAGATACCCCAGGGACCCCCAAATACCCCAGGGACCCCAAAATACCCCCGGGACCACCCCCCAAAAATACCTCCAGGGACCCCCAAATTCTCCCCAGAGACCCCCAAATCCCTTGGGACCCTCCCAAAACCCCTGCAAAAACCCCTGGGACCCCCCAGAGACCCCCAAAATCCCCCAAAATCCCCTGGGACCCCCCAAAATACCCCAGGGACCCCCCCAAAATACCCCCAGAGACTCCAAAAACCCCCTGGGACCACTCCAAATACCCCAAGGACCCCAAAATACCCCCAGGGATCCCCAAATTC
This sequence comes from Zonotrichia albicollis, assembly GCF_047830755.1. NCBI lineage: Eukaryota > Metazoa > Chordata > Aves > Passeriformes > Passerellidae > Zonotrichia > Zonotrichia albicollis. Next base: position 6,377,942 of record NC_133849.1, read on the forward strand.
TCCCCAGAGACCCCCAAACCCCCCCAAAATCCACCCAAATTCCTGCAGGGACCCCCCAAATCCTGCCAGGACCCCTCAAACCCTCCTGGGACCCCCAAACCCCCCTCCAATCTCCCCAAAAATCCCCCCAAAATCCCCCCCAAATCCCCCCAGGACCCCCCAAAATCCCCCCCAGTGTCCCCCCAAACCTCCCAAATCCCGCCCCCTTAAATCCCCCTAGGACCCCCCCAAATCCCCCCAGGACCCCCAAAATCCTCCCAAACCTCCCCAAAATCCCCCCAGGACCCCCCAAACCTCCCCAAAATCCCCCCAGAGACCCCCAAACCCCCCCAAAATCTCCCCAAATTCCTGCAGGGACCCCCCAAATCCCGCCAGGACCCCTCAAACCCCCCCCAATCTCCCCAAACCCCCCCAAAATCTTCCCAAATTCCTGCAGGGACCCCCAAACCCTCTGCAGGACCCCCAAAATCTCCCCAAAATCCCCTCCCAATCTGCCCCAAACCTCCCAAATCCCCCCCCTTAAATCCCCCCCAGGACCCCCCAAATCCCCCCAGGACCCCCCAAAATCCCCAGGACCCCCCAAATCCCCCCAGGACCCCCCAAAATCCCCCAGGACCCCCCCAAAATCCCCCCAGAGACCCCCCAAACCCCCTCCAATCTGCCCCAAACCTCCCAAATCCCCCCCTTAAATCCCCCCCAGGACCCCCCCAGATCCCCCCAGGACCCCCCATTCCCCCCCAAGCCCCCCCGCCCGTACCAGGGTGTCCCCCCGGGGGTCTCCCCGGCCCCTCCTGTCGATCACCATGGCGTCGATCTCGTTCCCGTCGCAGGCCAGGAGCTTCACGCGCTGCCCCCCGAACTGGGGAGGGGGCAACAAAGGGTTAATGGGGGGCTATGGGGGCAATGGGGGGCAATGGGGGCAATGGGAGCTTCACGCGCTGCCCCCCAAACTGGGGAGGGGGCAACAATGGGGGGTTAATGGGGGGCAATGAGGGGTTAATGGGGGGCAATGGGGGCAATGGGGTCTGGGGGCTGCCCCCCCAAACTGGGGAGGGGGCAACAACAACGGGTTAATGGGGGGCTATGAGGGGTTAATGGGGGGCAATGGGGTCTGGGGGCTGCCCCCCAAACTGGGGAGGGGGCAACGAGGGGTTAATGGGGGGCTATGGGGGCAATGGGGGGCAATGGGGGCAATGGGGGGCAATGGGAGCTTCACGCGCTGCCCCCCAAACTGGGGAGGGGGCAATGGGGGGTTAATGGGGGGCAATGGGGGCTATGGGGGCAATGGGGGGCTATGGGGGGCAATGGGGGGTTAATGGGGGGCTATGGGAGCTTCACGCGCTGCCCCCCAAACTGGGCAGGGGGCAACAATGAGGGGTTAATGGGGGGCTATGAGGGGTTAATGGGGGGCTTGGGGGTCTGGGGACTGCCCCCCAAACTGGGGAGGGGGCAACGAGGGGTTAATGGGGGGCTATGGGGGCCTTTGGGGGCACTAAAAAATACAATATATATAATAAAATAATAAATAAAAAATAAAAATAAAATACAAATGTATATAATATAATATAATGTATATAATGTGTATTTTATAAAATAAAAAATATTTTTGGAATATTTTTTTTAAGGCTCTCACCTGCCCAATCAGCTGAGCCTGTTCCTGTAAGAGGGCGGGGCTGGGCGGGGCTGGGCGGGGCTTGGGCGTGGCTCAGGGATATTTTAGAATAACTCGGGGATATTTTGGGATAAATTTACCATATTTTGGGATAAGTTTGGGGTGTTTTGAGTCTCTTACCTGCTCTATCAGCCGAGCCTGCCCCTGTAACAGGGCGGGGTTGGGTGGGGCTGGGTGTGGCTCAAGAATATTTTAGAATAACTCGGGGATATCTCAGGGATATTTTATGATAACTTTATGATATTTTGGGGTATATTTATAATATTTTTAAGGCTCTCACCTGCTCAATGAGCCGCGCCTGCCCCTGCAGCAGGGCTGGGTGTGACTTGGGATATCTCAGGGATATTTTATGATAACTTTATGATATTTTAGGATATATTTACAATATTTTTTGGGTCTCTCACCTGCTCGATGAGCCGGGCCTGCCCCTGCAGCAGCGCCGGGTGTGCTTTGGGATATCTCAGGGATATTTTGAAATTAATTTACGATATTTTGGGATATATTTATAATATTTTTAAGGCTCTCACCTGCTCAATGAGCCGAGCCTGCCTCTGTAACAGGGCCGGGTGTGCTTTGGGATATCTTAGGGATATTTTATGATAACTTTATGATATTTTGGGATATTTTAGGATATATTTTGGGTCTCTCACCTGCTCAATGAGCAGGGCCTGTCCCTGCAGCAGGGCCGGGTGTGACTCAGGGATATTTTGGGATATCTCAGGGATATTTTATGATAACTTTATGATATTTTGGGATATTTTAGGGGATATTTTTGGAGGATATTTTAGGATATATTTTGGGTCTCTCACCTGCTCAATGAGCCGCGCCTGCCCCTGCAGCAGGGCTGGGTGTGGCTCAGGGGTATTTTAGAATAACTCAGGGATATTTTAGAATATCTCAGGAATATTTTATGATAAATTTACAATATTTTGGGATAAGTTTGGGGTGTTTTGGGTCTCTCACCTGCTCAATGAGCCGGGCCTGCCCCTGCAGCAGCGCCGGGTGTGCTTGTTTTAGGATATATTTATAATATTTTTAAGGCTCTCACCTGTTCAATGAGCCTGGCCTGCCCCTGCAGCAGCGCCGGCAGCAGCGCCCTCTGCAGGAGCCGCACCGAGCCCGGGAACAGCATCCGCCGGCCCAGGGTGTGCGCCAGGAGCCACCTGGGGGCGGGGCCAGGTCAGGGACACGCCCAGGGGCGGGGTCAGACCAGGGACACGCCCAGGGGTGTGGCCAGCATGGACACACCCAAGGGGCAGGGCCATAAGCCCCACCCATCCATCCCTCCCTCGACCTGCCAATCATCTCTTCCCCACCCTGACCACACCCCCATGACCCCACCCTCCTTAGCCCCACCCACCTAGGGGTAACACCACACCCCCTGTCCCAAAGCCCCACCTCCAGAAAGCCACGCCCCCACAAGCTCCACCCACCTCCACAAAGCCACACCCCCACAAGCTCCACCCACCCAGCATAACGAACCCCTCACCCCTGCATGGCCACACCCCTCCCAAAGCCCCACCCACCCGCACAAAGCCACACCCCCACAAGCTCCACCCACCTCCACAAAGCCACGCCCACCCTGGTATAACAAACCCCTTACCCCCAGCATGGCCACGCCCACCCCAAGCCCCACCCACCCGCACAAAGCCACGCCCACACAACCCCCACCCACCCACTAGAACAAACTCCTCACCCCCAGCATGGCCACGCCCACCCCAAGCCCCACCCACCCGCACAAAGCCACGCCCACACAAAACCCCACCCACCCCCTATAACAAACCCCTCATCCCCAGCATGGCCACACCCCTCCCAAAGCCCCACCCACCCGCACAAAGCCACACCCCCACAAGCTCCACCCACCCAGCATAACGAACCCCTCACCCCCAGCATGGCCACGCCCCTCCCAAAGCCCCACCCACCCGCACAAAGCCACGCCCACCAAAGCCCCACCCACCCTGGTATAACAAACACCTTATCCCTGCATGGCCACGCCCACACCCAAAGCCCCACCCACCTCCACAAAGCCACGCCCACACAAAACCCCACCCACCCTGGTATAACAAACACCTTATCCCTGCATGGCCACGCCCACCCCCAAGCCCCTCCCCTTTCCCAAGCCCCGCCCACCTGGCCAGGGCGCACGGAAGTTTCCGGAGCACCCCCAGGAGCCCCCGGGAGCCCCCCCGGGGCCGGGGCGGGGTCTGGAGCAGCGGCACCGCCCTCGAGCCGCCCCTGCGGCCAATCACAGCTCAGGGCGGGGCCTGGGGGTCCTGGAGGGGTTTGGGGGGTCCTGGGGGGATTTGGGGGGTCTTGGGGGAGTTTGGGGGGTCCCGGGGGTTTTTTTTGGCATTCCTAGGTTGGTTTTCGGGGTTCCCAGGGTGGTTTTTGGGGGTTCTCGGGGTGTTTTTTGGGTTCCCAGGGTATTTTTTGGTTTCACCAGAATATTTTTAGGGTCCCCAGGGCGACTTTTGGGGTTCCCAGGGGTGTTTTAGGGGATTTCTGGGGTCCCCAGGGTGATTTTTGGGTTCCCCTGGGTTATTTTGGGGTCCCAGGGGTGTTTTAGGGGTTTTTTGGGTTCCCCAGGACATTTTTGGGTTCCCCAGGGTGATTTTTGGGTTCCCAGTGTGATTTTTGGGTTCCCCAGGACATTTTTGGGTTCCCAGTGTGATTTTTGGGGTCCCCAAATGTCTCTGACCATGCGGGGCCAGCGCTGTCCCAGGTGCAGAAGGGATTTCTGTGCATCCCAGGGGAATATTTTGAATTTCCCAGGATATTTTTGGGGTTCCCAGGGGTGTTTTAGGGGTTTTTTGGGTTCCCCAGGGTTATTTTGGGTTCCCCAGGGCTGTTTTAGGGTTATTTTGGGTTCCCCAAATGTCTCTGACCATGCGTTGCCGGCGCTGTCCCACCGGAAGTCCACGGGCCAGCTGCCCTGTGTATCCCAGGGGATATTTTGAATTTCCCAGGACATTTTTGGGTTCCCCAGGGTAATTTTTGGGTCCCCAGGGTTATTTTGGGTTCCCCAGGGCTGTTTTAGGGGTTATTTTGGGTCCCCCCCGTGTCTCTGACCATGCGTTGCCGGCGCTGTCCCACCGGAAGTCCACGGGCCAGCTGCGGAAGGGATTTCTGTGCATCCCAGGGGGATATTTTGAATTTCCCAGTGTGATTTTTGGGTCCCCAGTGTGATTTTTGGGTTCCCCAGGGTTATTTTGGGGTTCCCAGGGATGTTTTTGGGGTTTTTTAGGGTCCCCAGGACATTTTTGGGTTCCCCAAATGTCTCTGACCATGCGTTGCCGGCGCTGTCCCACCGGAAGTCCACGGGCCAGCTGCGGAAGGGATTTCTGTGTATCCCAGGGGGATATTTTGGGGTTCCCAGGGGTGTTTTAGGGGCCTGTTTTGATTCCCAGGGGTGTTTTTTGGGTCCCCAGGGCTGTTTTAGGGTTATTTTGGGTTCCCCAAATGTCTCTGACCATGCGTTGCCGGCGCTGTCCCACCGGAAGTCCACGGGCCAGCTGCGGAAGGGATTTCTGTGCATCCCAGGGGGATATTTTGAATTTCCCAGGAGATATTTTGGGTTCCCAGGGTTATTTTGGGGTTCCCAGGGTTATTTTGGGGTTCCCAGGGGTGTTTTAGGTGATTTTTGGGCTCCCCAGTGTGATTTTTGGGTTCCCCAAATGTCTCTGACCATGCGTTGCCGGCGCTGTCCCAGCTGCGGAAGGGATTTCTGTGTATCCCAGGATTATTTTAGGGCTCCCCAGGGTGATTTTTGGGTTCCCAGTGTGATTTTTGGGTTCCCCAGGGTTATTTTGGGGTTCCCAGGGATGTTTTTGGGGTTTTTTAGGGTCCCCAGGGTTATTTTAGGTTTCCCAAATGTCTCTGACCATGCGTTGCCGGCGCTGTTCCACCGGAAGTCCACGGGCCAGCTGCCCTGTGTATCCCAGGGGATATTTTGAATTTCCCAGGACATTTTTGGGGTTCCCAGGGTTATTTTGGGGTTCCCAGGGGTGTTTTAGGTGATTTTTGGGTTCCCCAGGGTTATTTTTGGGTCCCCAGGGTTATTTTGGGGTTCCCAGGGCTGTTTTAGGTGATTTTTGGGGTTCCCAGGGTTATTTTAGGTCCCCAAATGTCTCTGACCATGCGTTGCCGGCGCTGTCCCACCGGAAGTCCACGGGCCAGCTGCGGAAGTCGAAGGTGTAGAGGCCGAGTTTGCGCTGGGGGGGGGCAGAAGGGACACCTGAGCCCCCCCCCAGGACCCCCCCATACAGGACCCCCCCCCGGGACCCCCGCCCACCCCCCGGGACCCCCGCCCGTCCCCACCTTGCTCTCGGGGCTGCCCGAGCGGTGGCTCTCCTCCAGCACGGCCAGGAACTCCAGGTACTGTGGGTTGCTCCAACGGCCCAGCCCTGCCGGGGGGGGTTTGGGGGGCTCAGAGACCCCCAGAGACCCCCAGAGACCCCCAGAGACCCCCAGGGACCCCCAGGGACCCCCGAAGCCCCCTCACCTCGCAGGCAGGCCACCCCGGCCAGCAGCAGCCCCAGGGTGGCGGCGCAGTGGGACAGGGGCACCACGCGGGACATGGTCAGCAGGCCTGGAACGGCACAAAATCAGCCCAAATTCAACCCAAAAACAGCCTGAAAACACCCTGAAAATAACCCAAAAATACCATAAAATCACCTCCCAAAACCAGCCCAAAACACCCCCAAAAACACCCCAAAAATAACCCAAAATCACCCCAAAACCAGACCAAAAATACCCCAAAAACCACGTGGGACACAGTCAGCAGGCCTGGAATGGCACAAAAACTGCCCAAATTCAACCCAAAAACAGCCTGAAAACACCCCGAAAATAACCCAAACACGTCCCAAAATTACCACTAAATTACCTGCCAAAACCTCCCAAAAACACCCCCAAAAATAACCCAAAATCACCACAAAATTACCATAAAATTACCCCCCAAAACCCCCACAAAATTACCCCAAAACCACCCCAAATAAAACCCAAAAATAACCCAGAATCACCCCAAAATTACCACTAAATTACCTGCTAAAACCTCCCCAAAACACCCCCAAAAATAACCCAAAATCAGCCCAAAGTTACCACAAAATCATCTCCCAAAAACACCCCAAAACACCCCCAAAAACACCCCAAAAATAACCCAAAATCACCCCAAAATTACCATAAAACTACCAGCCAAAACCTCCCCAAAACACCCCCAAAAACAACTGAAAAATAACCCAAAATCACCCCAAAATTACCATAAAATCACCTCCCAAAACCAGCCCAAAATCAACCCAAAATCACCCCAAACCACGCGGGACATGGTCAGCAGGCCTGGCAGGGGAGAAATGGCCAAAAAACACCCAAATTCAACCCAAAATCCCCTCAAAAGACCCCGCAGTAACATCCCAAAAACATCTCATAAAACCACCCCAAAATCAGCCCAGAAACTCCCCAAAACCAACCCAAAACTACCCTGAAACCCCCTCCAAATCCCCCCCAAAACCGACCCACAATCACCCCAAAACCCTCCAAAGGAACCCTCCCCGAGACCCCAAAACCCCCTCAAATATCCCCAAATAAATCACTCAGAAAACCCCAAAACCCCCTAAATATCCCCAAATAAATCACTCAGAGACCCCAAAACCCCCCTAAATATCCCCAAATAAATCCCTCAGAAAATCCCAAAAACCCCCTAAATATCCCCAAATAAATCCCTCAGAAAAATCCCAAAAACCCCCTAAATATCCCCAAATAAATCCCTCAGAAAACCCCAAAACCCCCTAAATATCCCCAAATAAATCCCCCTAAATATCCCCAAAAATAACCCCAAAAACCTCCTAAATATCCCCAAATAAATCCCTCAGAAAATCCCAAAACCCCCCTAAATATCCCCAAATAAATCCCCCTAAATATCCCCAAAAATAACCCCAAAAACCTCCTAAATATCCCCAAACTCAGAGACCCCAAAAATCCCCAAAATCCCCCCAGGACCCCCAGGTGAGACCCCCGCCCACCTTTCCGGTACAGGTAGAACACGGCCAGGGGGGAGGCGTAGTACGAGATGGACCAGAGCACCGAGGCCTGCGGGACCCCCAATGAGACCCCAAAATGGGACCCCAAAATGGGACCCCAAAATGGGGCACCCAAAATGGGGCACCCAGAATGGGGCACCCAAAATGAGACCCCAAAATGGGGCACCCAAAATGAGACCCAAATGGGACCCCAAAATGAGACCCCAAAATGGGACCCCCAAATGGGACCCCCAAATGGGAACCCCCAAATGAGACCCCCAAATGGGACCCCAAAAATGGGGCACCCAAAATGGGGCACCCAAAATGGGACACCCAAAATGGGACCCCCAAAATGGGGCACCCAAAATGGGACCCCAAAATGGGACCCCAAAATGGGACCCCAAAATGGGACCCCAAATGGGACCCCCAAAATGGGACACCCAAAATGGGACCCCCAAAATGGGGCCCCAAAATGGGACCCCAAAATGGGACCCCAAAATGGGACCCCAAAATGGGACCCCAAAATGGGGCACCCAAAATGGGAACCCCAAAATGGGACCCCCAATGAGACCCCCAAAAATGGGACCCCCAAAATGGGGCACCCAAAATGGGGCACCCAAAATGGGGACCCCAAAATGAGACCCCCAAAATGGGACCCCAAAATGGGGCACCCCAAAATGGGGCACCCAAAATGGGACCCCAAAATGGGACCCCCAAAATGGGGCACCCAAATGGGACCCCCAAATGGGGCACCCAAATGGGGCACCCAAAATGAGACCCCAAAATGAGACCCCAAAATGGGACCCCCAAAATGGGGCACCCAAAATGAGACCCCAAAATGGGACCCCCAAAATGGGGCACCCAAATGGGGCACCCAAAATGGGACCCCAAAATGGGACCCCCAAATTAGACCCCAAAATGAGACCCCAAAATGGGACCCCCCCAAAATGGGGCACCCAAAATGGGACCCCAAAATGGGGCACCCCAAAATGAGACCCCAAAATGGGGCACCCAAAATGGGGCACCCAAAATGGGACCCCAAAATGGGACCCTCAAATGGGACCCTCAAAATGGGACCCCCAAAATGGGACCCCCAAATGAGACCCCCAAAATGGGGCCCCAAAATGGGACACCCAAAATGGGGCACCCAGAATGGGGCACCCAAAATGGGACCCTCAAAATGGGGCACCCAAAATGGGACACCCAAAATGGGGCACCCAAATGGGACCCCAAAATGGGACCCCAAAATGGGGCACCCAAATGGGACCCCAAAATGGGACCCCCAATGAGACCCCAAAATGGGACCCCAAAATGGGACCCCAAAATGGGACCCCCAAAATGGGGCACCCAAAATGAGACCCCAAAATGGGACCCCCAAAATGGGGCACCCAAAATGGGACCCTCAAAATGAGACCCCCAAAATGGGACCCCAAAATGGGACCCCAAAATGGGACCCCCAAAATGGGGCACCCAAAATGGGACCCCAAAATGGGACCCCCAAAATGGGACCCCCAAAATGGGGCACCCAAAATGAGACCCCAAAATGGGACCCCAAAATGGGGCACCCAAAATGGGACCCCAAAATGGGGCACCCAAAATGGGACCCCAAAATGAGACCCCAAAATGGGGCACCCAAAATGGGGCACCCAAAATGGGGCACCCAAATGAGACCCCCAAAATGGGACCCCCAAAATGGGGCACCCAAAATGGGACCCCCAAATGAGACCCCCAAATAGGACCCCCAGAGAACCGAGGCCTGCGGTAATTTCGGGGGTCTCTGGGTTGGATTTTCGGGGGTCTCTGGGTTGGTTTTTTGGGGGTCTCTGGGTTGGTTTTTTGGGGGTCTCTGGGTTGGTTTTTTGGGGATATCTGGGTTGGTTTTGGTTGGTTTTTGGGGGTGGTCTCAGGGTTGATTTTGGGGTGGTTTTTAGGGGTCTCAGGGTTGGTTTTTGGGGGTCTCTGGGTTGATTTTGGGGTGTTTTTTAGGGGTCTCAGGGTTGGTTTTCCGGGGTCTCTGGATGGGTTTTTGGGGGTCTCTGGGTGCGTTTTGTGGGGGTCTCTGGGTTGGTTTTTGGGTGGTTTTTAGGGGTCTCAGGGTTGGTTTTCGGGGGTCTCTGGGTTGGTTTTTCGGGGGTCTCAGGGTTGGTTTTTTGGGGATATCTGGGGGGTTTTGGGGTGGTTTTTGGGGGTGGTCTCTGAGTTGATTTTGGGGTGATTTTTAGGGGTCTCTGGGTGGGTTTTTGGGGGTCTCAGGGTTGATTTTGGGGTGGTTTTTGGGGATCTCTGGGTTGGTTTTTTGGGGGTCTCTGTGGGGTTTTGGTTGTTTTTTTTGGGGGGGTCTCTGAGTTGGTTTTGGGGTGATTTTTGGGGGTCTCTGGGTGGTTTTTGGGGGTCTCTGGGTTGGTGTTTTTTGGGGATATCTGGGGAGTTTTGGTTGGTTTTGGGGGTGGTCTCTGAGTTGGTTTTGGGGTGGTTTTTTGGGGGTCTCAGGGCTGGTTTTTTGAGGGTGTCTGAGTTGGTTTTTTGGGGATCTCTGAGTTGGTTTTGGGGTGGTTTTTAGGGGTCTCAGGGCTGGTTTTTCGGGGGTCTCTGGGTGGGTTTTCGGGGGTCTCAGGGTTGGTTTTCGGGGGGGTTCTCTAGGTTGGTTTTTGGGGGTATCCGGGTGGGGTTTTTGGGGGTCTCAGGGTTGATTTTGGGGTGGTTTTTAGAGGTCTCTGGGTGGGTTTTCGGGGGTCTCTGGGTTGGTTTTGGGGTGGTTTTCGGGGGTCTCTGGGTTGGTTTTCGGGGCGGTTCTCTAGGTTGGTTTTTGGGGTATCCGGGTGGGGTTTTTGGGGTAAAACTCGGGGAAATCGGGGTAAACCGGAGAGAATCGGGGTCAGGCCGGGTCAGCCCGGTGTCCCGGTGCCCCGTGGGCCTCACCAGGGCCAGGACGCTGTCCGTGTGCTTCTCCAGGCCCCGCGGTTGGTAATACGAGTCCTATTGTGGGGAGGGGGATGGAAATAACGGGGGGCACCGGGGGTCAGCGCCGTTCCCATGGCAACCGCCGCCGCCCCGCGCGCGCCCGCGCCTCACCCAGGCCGGCTCCCCGCGCTCGGTGCCGCCGCCGCCGCCGCTCCCCGGGGCCGGCCCGGGCGGCCGGGGCCGATGGACCCGGTAAAGCCGCGGGCCCAGGACGCAGCTGAGGAGCTTCGCCATGACGGCGGCGCCGGAAGTGGCGGCGCTTCCGGGTAAAGGCGCTTCCGGGGAGAGACCGGAACCGGCGGTGATGCCACGCCCATTTACCGGGGGGCGTTGTTATGGGAATGGGGCGGGACAAAATGGCGGCGTTGTCATGGGAACAGGGGCGTGACAAGATGGCGGCGTTGTCATGGGAACAGGGGCGGGACAAGATGGCGGCGTTGTTATGGAAACGGGGGCGGGACAAAATGGCGGTGCTGTTATGGAAACGGGGGCGGGACAAAATGGCGGCGTTGTCGTGGGAACAGGGGCGTGACAAGATGGCGGCGTTGTCATGGGAACAGGGGCGGGACAAGATGGCGGCGTTGTTATGGAAACGGGGGCGGGACGAAAATGGCGGCGTTGATATGGAAACGGGGGCGGGACAAAATGGCGGCGTTGTCATGGGAACGTGGGCGGGACAAGATGGCGGCGTTGTTATGGGAACGGGGGCGTGACAAGCGGGCGGCGTTGTTATGGAAACGGGGGCGGGACAAGATGGCGGCGTTGTCATGGGGACGGGGGCGGGACAAGATGGCGACGTTGTTATGGAAACGGGGGCGTGACAAGATGGCGGCGTTGATATGGAAACGAGGGCGGGACAAAATGGCGGCCTTGTCATGGGAATATGGGCGGGACAAAATGGCAGCGTTGTTATGGAAACGTGGGTGTAACAACATGGCGGTGCTGTTATGGAAACGGGGGCGTGACAAGATGGCGGCGTTGATATGGAAACGAGGGCGGGACAAAATGGCGGCGTTGTCATGGGAGCGTGGGCGGGACGAAAATGGCGGCGTTGATATGGAAACGGGGGCGGGACAAGATGGCGGCGTTGTCATGGGAATATGGGCGGGACAAAATGGCGGCGTTGTTATGGAAACGTGGGCGTAACAACATGGCGGTGCTGTTATGGAAACGGGGGCGGGACAAGATGGCGGCGTTGTCATGGGAACGGAGGCGGGACAAGATGGCGGCGTTGTCACGGGGACAAAATGGCGGCGTTGCCATGGGAACGCGAGAAAAGGCCTCGAAATGCACCAAAGGCGGCGGAAATCGGCCCAAAATCCAGCGAATGGGGCGGGAATGGGGAAAAGGGGCCCCAAAACCGGATGGAGGTGACTCAAAACAGCCGAAAGTGACCCCAAAGCCGGCCTGGAATGCACCAAATCCACCCAAAATGATGCAAACCCAAAACCTCCCTAAACCAGCTCCAAGTGTCCCAAAATACACAAAACCACCTGAAATCCCTCAAATCCACTTAAATGACCCCAAATTCCTCCCCAAACCACCCAGGAGTGCCCCAAAATCTGTTTAAGGTGACCCCATAGGCCTCGATTGTCCCCAAACCGCCCAGGCCAACTCCAAATTCCCCCAATGGAACTGCAACCAAAATGCCCTTAATTTCACCCAAAACGCGCCAAATTTCACCCCAAACCAGCCTCAACCACCCCAAACCACCCCAAAAAATCCCAAATTCTGCCAAACCACCCAAAGAACCCCTAAATTCCACCAAACCACCCAAAGAACCCCTAAATTCCACCAAACCACCCCAAACTCGCCCAACCCTGCCAAACCAGGCCCGAAGGCCCCGAGACGTCCCAAATTTCACCCAAAATGCCCCAAATTTCACCCAAAAGACCCCTAATTTCACCCAAAATGCCCCAAATTTTACCCAAGAGACCCCCACCCAACCAGAACCACCCCAAAACCCCCCAAATTCCACCCAAAATCCCCAAATTCCACCAAACCACCCCAAACTCGCCCAACCCCTCCAAACCAGGCCCGAAGGCCGCGAGACGCCCAAATTCCCCCAAAAAAGAGCCAAAATCGCCGCGTTTCAGCCCAAATCTCTTTTGGGGGTCAGGGGGGGTTGGGGGTTCGGGGTCCTGGGGGCATTTTGGGGGTCCTGGGGGGTTTTTCTGGGGGTCCCTCAGCGGATGGTCTTGACGGGGCTCTTGAAGTTGCTGGCGGCCTGGAGCTGCAGCTGGTACGCCATGGGGTGGATCTTGAACCCGTAGAGCCTGGGGAGAAAAACCAGGATTTTGGGAAAAATGGGAATTTTGGGGGAAAAATGGGGATTTTGGGAAAACATATGGGATTTTTGGGGGGAAATTGGGCATTTTTGGAGGAAAGTGGCAGATTTTGGGGGAAAAAATGGGGATTTGGGAAAACAGGGATTTGGGAAAAATCCGTGCTTGTTAAGCTGATTTTCACCGGGGTTTTGGGGTCGTTTTCCCTTTTTTTGTCCCCCTCATTTCCTCAGGGCTTTTTGGTATAATTTCCCTGAGTTTTGACCTTGTTTTCACTGAGTGTTTTGGGGTTGTTTCCCTGAGTTTTGACCTCATTTTTGCTGGGCCGGTACTCGGGGTGCACCTTTGGATTTTTTGGAGTGTTTTTGAAATGTTTCTGGGGTGTTTTTGGGGGATGTTTTGGGGGTGTTTTTGGGAATATTTTTGAGGTGCTTTGGGGGTGTTTTTGGGGTGTCCGACCTGGGCACGAACTGGTTGGCGGGGCGCTTGGGCCGGTACTCGGGGTGGTTTTGGGGATGTTTTTGGGGATTTTTTGGGGTGTTTTGGGGGTGCTTTTGGGAATATTTTTGGGGTGTTTTGGGGGTGTTTTTGGGAATATTTTTGGGAATATTTTTGGGGATTTTTGGGGTGTTTTGGGGGTGTGTTTTGGGGGATTTTTGGGCAGGTTTTTGGGGATGTTTTGGGAATATTTTTGGGGATTTTTTGGGGTGTTTTGGGGATGTTTCACTGACCTGGGCACGAACTGGTTGGCGGGGCGCTTGGGCCGGTACTCGGGGTGTTTTTGGGAATATTTTTGGGGATTTTTTGGGGTGTTTTGGGGGTGATTTTGGGAATATTTTTGGGGTGTTTTGGGGGTGTTTCACTGACCTGGGCACGAACTGGTTGGCAGGGCGCTTGGGCCGGTACTCGGGGTGTTTTTGGGGATTTTTTGGGAATATTTTTGGGGATGTTTTGGGAATATTTTTGGGAATACTTTTGGGGTGTTTTGGGGATATTTTTGGGGGTGTTTCACTGACCTGGGCACGAACTGGTTGGCGGGGCGCTTGGGCCGGTACTTGGGGTGTTTTTGAGGATGTTTTTGGGAATATTTTTTTGGGATTTTTTGGGGTGTTTTTGGGGATTTTTTGGGGTGTTTTGGGGGTGTTTCACCAACCTGGGCACGAACTGGTTGGCGGGGCGCTTGGGCCGGTACTCGGGGTGGTTTTAGGGATTTTTGGGCGGGTTTTTGGGGATTTTTGGGCGGGTTTTTGGGAATATTTTTGGGAATATTTTTGGGGTGTTTTGGGGTGTTTTGGGGTGTTTTTGGTGCCTGACCTGGGCACGAACTGGTTGGCGGGGCGCTTGGGCCGGTACTCGGGGTGCACCATGAACAGCATGTGCGGGAAGCCGGTGCCGAAGTAGGCGCCGTCCGTGTGGTGGTGCCGCGACGACTTGGGCGTGTACACGTCCATGCACTTGGGGCAGTAGAGCTTCACCATGGCCTCCCCGGGGATGTCCGACAGCCCTGGGGGGCACAGGGACCCCAGACCCAAATCAGAGACCCCAGACCCAAATCAGAGACCCCAAAGAACCCCAAAAATCCCCATAGAAACCCCCCCAAAGGGACCCCAGCCCCACGGTGTGTACAAGTCCATGCACTTGGGGCAGTAGAGCTTCACCATGGCCTCCCCGGGGATGTCCGACAGCCCTGGGACCCCAGAGACCCCAGACCCAAATCAGAGACCCCCAAAGAACCCAAAAATCCCCATAGAAATCCCCCCAAAGGGACCCCAGCCCCACGGTGTGTACAAGTCCATGCACTTGGGGCAATAGAGCTTCACCATGGCCTCCCCGGGGATGTCCGACAGCCCTGGGACCCCAGACCCAAATCAGGGACCCCAGACCCAAATCAGAGACCCCAAAGAACCCCAAAAATCCCCATAGAAACCCCCCCAAAGGGACCCCAGCCCCACGGTGTGTACAAGTCCATGCACTTGGGGCAGTAGAGCTTCACCATGGCCTCCCCGGGGATGTCCGACAGCCCTGGGACCCCAGAGACCCCAGACCCAAATCAGAGACCCCCAAAGAACCCAAAAATCCCCATAGAAATCCCCCCAAAGAGACCCCAGCCCCACGGTGTGTACAAGTCCATGCACTTGGGGCAGTAGAGCTTCACCATGGCCTCCCCGGGGATGTCCGACAGCCCTGGGACCCCAGACCCAAATCAGAGACCCCAGACCCAAATCAGAGACCCCAAAGAACCCAAAAATCCCCATAGAAACCCCCCCCAAAAGGGACCCCAGCCCCACAGTGTGTACACGTCCATGCACTTGGGGCAGTAGAGCTTCACCATGGCCTCCCCGGGGATGTCCGACAGCCCTGGGACCCCAGACCCAAATCAGAGACCCCAGACCCAAATCAGAGACCCCAAAGAACCCAAAAATCCCCATAGAAACCCCCCCCAAAAGGGACCCCAGCCCCACAGTGTGTACACGTCCATGCACTTGGGGCAATAGAGCTTCACCATGGCCTCCCCAGGGATGTCCGACAGCCCTGGGGGGCACAGGGACCCCAGACCCAAATCAGAGACCCCAAAAATCCCCATAGAAACCCCCCCCAAAGGGACCCCAGCCCCACAGTGTGTACAAGTCCATGCACTTGGGGCAATAGAGCTTCACCATGGCCTCCCCGGGGATGTCCGACAGCCCTGGGACCCCAGACCCAAATCAGGGACCCCCAAAATCCCCATAGCAACCCCCCCCAAAGGGACCCTAGCCCCACGGTGTGTACAAGTCCATGCACTTGGGGCAATAGAGCTTCACCATGGCCTCCCCGGGGATGTCCGACAGCCCTGGGACCCCAGAGACCCCAGACCCAAATCAGAGACCCCCAAAGAACCCAAAAATCCCCATAGAAATCCCCCCAAAGAGACCCCAGCCCCACGGTGTGTACACGTCCATGCACTTGGGGCAGTAGAGCTTCACCATGGCCTCCCCGGGGATGTCCGACAGCCCTGGGACCCCAGACCCAAATCAGAGACCCCAGACCCAAATCAGAGACCCCAAAGAACCCAAAAATCCCCATAGAAACCCCCCCCAAAAGGGACCCCAGCCCCACAGTGTGTACACGTCCATGCACTTGGGGCAGTAGAGCTTCACCATGGCCTCCCCGGGGATGTCCGACAGCCCTGGGACCCCAGACCCAAATCAGAGACCCCAAAAATCCCAAAAATCCCCATAGAAATCCCCCACAGAAACCCCCCAAAGGGACCCCAGCCCCACAGTGTGTACACGTCCATGCACTTGGGGCAATAGAGCTTCACCATGGCCTCCCCGGGGATGTCCGACAGCCCTGGGACCCCAGACCCAAATCAGGGACCCCCAAAATCCCCATAGCAACCCCCCCCAAAGGGACCCCAGCCCCACGGTGTGTACAAGTCCATGCACTTGGGGCAATAGAGCTTCACCATGGCCTCCCCGGGGATGTCCGACAGCCCTGGGGGGCACAGGGACCCCAGACCCAAATCAGAGACCCCAAAAATCCCCATAGAAACCCCCCCAAAGGGACCCCAGCCCCACAGTGTGTACAAGTCCATGCACTTGGGGCAATAGAGCTTCACCATGGCCTCCCCGGGGATGTCCGACAGCCCTGGGACCCCAGACCCAAATCAGAGACCCCAAAAAATCCCCATACAAACCCTCCTAAGGGACCCCGTGTGGGAAAAACGAAAAAAAAAAAACCAAAAATTCCAAATAATCCTTCCTAAGAGACCCCAAATAAAGCCCAAAAAATCCCAAATAAAGCCCAAAAAAAAATCACAAATAAAGCCCAAAAAAATCATAAATAAAGCCCAAAAAATCCCAAGTAAAGCCCCAAAAAAATCACAAATAAAGCCCAAAAAATCACAAATAAAGCCCCAAAAAAATCACAAATAAAGCCCAAAAAAATCATAAATAAAGCCCAAAAAATCCCAAATAAACCCATCAGGAGACCCCGTGGGGGAAAACCCCAAATAAACCCCAAAAACCCCCCAAATAAATCCCACTGAGGGACCCCGTGGGGAAAAATCCCAGAAAAACCTCAAATGAACCCCGAAAAGACTCCAAATAAATCCCAAATAAATGCTAAATATACCCCAAATAAATCCCAAAGAGACCCCAAATAAATCCCAAACAGACACCCCAAAAAACCCAGAAAAACCTCTAAGAGACCCTATGGGGAAAACCTCCAAAAAACCCCAAATAAACCCTAAAAAAACCTCTTTGAGAGACCCCAAAGAGACCCCAAATGAATCCCAAAGAGATCCCAAATAAACACCCCAAAAAACCCCAAAAAAACCCAAATAAACCCTATGGCAGAAAACCCCAAAAAACCCCAAATAAACCTCAAAAAACCCCAAAAAAACCCTGTGAGAGAAAACCCCAAAAAACCCCAAATAAACCCAAAAAAACCCCAAATAAACCCTGTGAGAGAAAACCCCAAAAAACCCCAAATAAACCCCAAAAAACCCCAAAAAATCCTCTCTGAGGGACCCCAAATAAACTCGAAAAAGATCCCAAATAAATCCCAAATCAACTCCAAATAACCCCAAAGCGACTCCTTCCAGTACAAACCAGTACAAACCAGTAACCCCAAATCCCCTTTAACCCTATCCCAGCGCCCCCCAGTATAAACCAGTATATCCCAGTATAAACCAGTATAACCCAATATAAACCAGTATAAACTAATATAATCCAGTATAAACCAGTATAACCCAGTATAAACCAGTATAACCCAGTATAATCCAATATAAACCAGTAACCCCAAATCCCCTTTAACCCTTTCCCAGCGCCCCCCAGTATAAACCAGTATAACCCAGTATAAACCAGTATATCCCAGTATAAACCAGTGTAACCCAGTATAACCCAATATAAACCAGTATAACCCAGTATAAACCAGTACTGATGGGCAGCATGGGCTGATTTTCACAGTGCCCCCCAGTATAACCCAGTATAACCCAATATAAACCAATATGGACCAGTATAATTCAGTATAAACCAGTATAACCCAGTATAAACCAGTATAACCCAGTATATCCCAGTATAAACCAGTATACCCAGTACCGATGGGCAGCATGGGCTGGTTTTCGCAGTGCCCCCCAGTATAAACCAGTATAACCCAGTATAACCCAGTATAAACCAGTATAACCCAGTATAAACCAATATAAACCAGTATATCCCAGTATCCCCAGTACTGATGGGCAGCATGGGCTGGTTGTCACAGTGCCCCCAGTATAAACCAGTATAAACCAGTATAACACAGTATAAACCAGTATAAACCAATATAACCCAGTATAAACCAATATAACTCAGTATAACCAGTATATCCCAGCAAAACCCAGTATCCCCAGTACCGATGGGCAGCATGGGCTGGTTCTCACAGTGCCCCCAGTACATCCCAGTATAAACCAGTATAAACCAGTATCCCCAGTACCGATGGGCAGCATGGGCTGGTTCTCGCAGTGCCCCCCAGTATAACCCAGTATAAACCAGTATAAACCAGTACCGATGGGCAGCATGGGCTGGTTCTCGCAGTGCCCCCAGTATATCCCAGTATATCCCAGTATAACCCAGTATCCCCAGTACCGATGGGCAGCATGGGCTGGTTCTCACAGTGCCCCCAGTATAACCCAGTATAAACCAGTATAACCCAGTATCCCCAGTACCGATGGGCAGCATGGGCGGGTTCTCGCAGTGCCCCCCAATATAAACCAGTATAACCCAGTATAACCCAGTATAACCCAGTATATCCCAGTATCCCCAGTACCGATGGGCAGCATGGGCTGGTTCTCGCAGTGCCCCCAGTATAAACCAGTATAACCCAGTATAACCCAGTATATCCCAATATAACCCAGTATAAACCAGTACCGATGGGCAGCATGGGCTGGTTCTCACAGTGCCCCCCAGTCCCCCCCCAGTATAACCCAGTATACCCCAGTATAAACCAGTATAAACCAGTACCGATGGGCAGCATGGGCTGGTTCTCGCAGTGCCCCCCAGTATAAACCAGTATAACCCAGTATAAACCAGTATAAACCAGTATAACCCAGTATCCCCAGTACCGATGGGCAGCATGGGCTGGTTCTCGCAGTGCCCCCCAGTATAAACCAGTATAACCCAGTATAAACCAGTATAAACCAGTATAACCCAGTATCCCCAGTACCGATGGGCAGCATGGGCTGGTTCTCGCAGTAGACCCGTGGGCAGTACCCGAAGTCTCCCTGCTGGTACTTCTCCAACTGGGAGGGGGGAAAAAGGGGGTTATGGGGGTCCTGGGGGGTCTCAGGGGGGGAGTCCCAGGGGTCTCTGGGGGGTTTGGGGGTCTCAGGGTGGGGGTCTCAGGGGTCTCTCACCATCTGGGCAATGCCCCTGTTGGTCAGGATGTACCGAGCATGGATCAGGGTGGGTGTCAGGGTTGGTCTCAGGGCAGGGGTCTCAGGGGGATTTGGGGAGGGGTCTCAGGGTAATTTGGGGAGGGGTCTCAGGGGGGATTTGGGGAGGGGTCTCAGGGTAATTTGGGGAGAGGTCTCAGGGGTCTCACCATCTGTGCAATGCCCCTGTTGGTCAGGATATATTGAGTGTGGATCAGGGGGTCTCAGGAGCTCAGGGGATGTTCTGGGAGGGGTCTCAGAGGGAATTTCAGGGCAGGGGTCTCAGAGAGGATTTGGGGAGGGTCTCAGGGGTCTCAGGGTAATTTGGGGAGGGGTCTCACCATCTGGGCGACGCCCCGGTTGGTCAGGATGCACCGGGCGTGGATCAGAGGGCTCAGGGTGGGTGTCAGGGTTGGCCTCAGGGGGGATTTGGGGAGGGGTCTCAGGGTAATTTGGGGAGGGGTCCCAGGGTAATTTGGGGAGGGGTCTCACCATCTGGGCAATGCCCCGGTTGGTCAGGATGTACCGGGCGTGGATCAGGGGTGGCTCAGGGTGGGTGTCAGGGTTGGTTTCAGGGCAGGAGTCTCAGGGTAATTTGGGGAGGGGTCTCAGGGTAATTTGGGGAGGGGTCTCAGGGGTCTCACCATCTGGGCGATGCCCCGGTTGGTCAGGATGTACCGCGCGTGGATCAGGGGGTGTTCTGGGAGGGGTCTCGGAGGGAATTTCAGGGCAGGGGATTTGGGGAGGGGTCTCAGGGGGAATTTGAGGAGGGGTCCCAGGGTAATTTGGGGAGGGGTCTCACCATCTGGGCGATGCCCCGGTTGGTCAGGATGTACCGCGCGTGGATCAGCCCGTAGAGCATCTCGGCCGCCTGCTCGATCAGATCGCTCTGGTTGGGGTTGTCCTCCAGCTCCTCGTCTGGGGAGGGGGCAACGACGGGGTCAGGACCCCCTGAGACCCCCCCAAATACCCCTGAGACCCCCAAATCCCCCCTGAGACCCCCCCAAATACCCCCAGAGACCCCCAAACCTCCCAATGCCCCCCAAAACTCTGGTTGGGGTTGTCCTCCAGCTCCTCGTCTGGGGAGGGGGCAACAACGGGGTCAGGACCCCCAGAAAACCCCCCCAAATACCCCCGAGACCCCCAGAGTGCCCCCAAATCCCCCAGAGACCCCCTGAGCCCCCAGCCCCAATTACCCGGCTCCAGCTCCACGATCATGTCCAGATCAATGCCCCCAAAGCCCCCAGACCCTTTTCAAGCCCCCCAAAGCCCCCAGACCCCTCCCCAAAGCCCCCAGCCCCAATTACTCAGCTTCAGTTCCAGTATCATGCCCAGATTGATCCCCCAAAGCCCCCAGCCCCAATTACCCTGCTCCAGCTCCACGATCATGCCCAGATTGATTCCCCATACCCCCCCCCGCAGCCCCCAGCCCCAATTACCCAGCTCCAGGTCCAGGATCGTGTCCTGATTGACCCCCCAGACCCCTCCCCGAAGCCCCCAGCCCCAATTACCGGGCTCCACAATCACGTCCTGATGGAGCCCCCAGACCCCTCCCCGCAGCCCCCAGCCCCAATTACCGGGCTCCAGGTCCAGGATCATGTCCAGGCCTGTCTGTAGTGCGGCACCTGCTCGTTCAGCCCCGTCAGGTTGAACTTGTCCTGGATGTAATCCTCGTCCACCTGCAATTGGGGAGCAAACGGGGGGCTTGGGGGTCCCTTCGGGGTCCCCGAGGGTCCCACCGGGGGTCCCGTCCCCACCTCACAGAAGAACTCGTTGCCGCGGAGGCCGCAGAACCACGAGATCCACGACACCTCCTCGGAGCTGCTCATGGTCCCGGGGATCTGCGGGGAACAACGGGGACCGTGAGACCCTCCCGGGACCCCCCCCCCCAAAATCCCCCCCCCGGGAAACTCCCGGTGCTCCCCGGGCCCACCGAGCCCCGCACTCCCGCACCACAGGGAGGTCCGGAGGGGCCCCGAGATACTCTCGGAACCTCTGGAAGCCCCCGGGACCCTCCCAAGCCCGTCCCGGTCCCGTCCGGTGCTCCCGGTACCGCCGGGGCCTCACCGGGCCCACCGAGCCCCGCACCCCCGCACCGCCCGCACACCAAGGCCGGCCCGGACGGACCCCAAGGGGCGCTCAAAGACCCCCAGGACCCCCCGGGACCCTCCCGAGCCCCTCCCGGTCCCGTCCCGGTGCCCCCGGAGCCCCCCGGGCCTCACCCGCCGCTTGAGGGGCGCTCCGGGCACGATCCGCGCACGCGCAGCCGCCGCTTCCGCCCCAAACCCCGCCCCTGCGCCGGACACAACCAATCACCGCCGCCCGCCCGCCATTTCCGCTCCGTTGACCAATCAGCGCCGCGCTGCGCCGAAGCTTCCGCCCGGACTGCGGTCCCGCGCCTGTGCGGACCAATCAGAGCCCGCCCGGTGCGTCACGTGGTTCCGCAGCACCGATCACAACTTCCGGTGGCGGCGACAAGGAACGGACGGGACCCTCAAAACTGCCCCGGGGCCCTCCCGATGGCCGCCATGGCCCTGATCGAGTTCCGCCGTGCCCGGGAGCCCGCGGGCCGCTGGAAGGACGGGCAGCTGCAACCGGAGCCGCCGCCGCCGCCGCCTCCCGAGGCTTCCGCGGCCTCCGCCGATCCCGGTGCCGCAGCTCGGAGCTTCTACGAGAGCTTATTCACCGAGAGCGGCGGCGCGGAGCCCGCCTCGGAGCCGCCCAGGTGGGTGCGATTCCCGTGAATCAATTAATAATTAATAATTCGGTAATTAACTAGTAATAATAATTAACGGTTTGTTTCCGTAGCCCAGCCCACTTCTGCCGCAGCTGCGGGGCCTCGTTCCGTGACTCCCCCGCCCGGCACCGCCGCTCCACCGCGCACCTGCTGGGCCTGCCCGCCGCCCCCGGTTCCGGTTCCGGCTGGGTTCCCGGTCCCGGTTCCGGTTCCGGCGCCTGCTCCGGGCCCGGGTACCGGCTGCTGCTGCGGGCGGGCTGGGCCGGCGGCGGGCTGGGCCGGCGGGGCGGGGGCGGCTCCTCCCGGTGCCCACGGAGCTCAAACGGGACCGGGCCGGGCTGGGCTGGGCGCGGGGCCGGCACCGGAACCGGGCCCGGATCTCGCACTTCGGGCCCGGCGACACCGCGGCCGTGGCGGGGCCGCACCGGGACCGGAACCGGGAGCAGAACCGGAAACAGAACCGGGCCCGGTTCGGTTCTGAGGCGGGGCCGGACCGGGGGCAGCACCGGGAGCGGGACCGGGCCCGGTTCGGTACCGAGGAGGCGGAACGGGGATGGGAGATCTGGATGAGGCGAGAATGGGAACGGGAGGAGGCACCGGAGAATCCCTCAGGCACCTGAGGGAGCACCGGGACCACCGGGACCCTCAAAATCCCCCTTGGGACCCCCTCAGAGACATCGGGACCCCCCCGAGACCACCGGGACCCCCCTGAGAAGGCCCCGGGACCCCCAAAACCCCTCCAGAGACCCCCCTGAGGCACCTGAGAGACCCCCGGGACCCCTCCCGGGCGGTTTTTGGACCCTTCCGGATTTTTGGAGCCCACCCCCTCCCCGGGCGGTTTTTGGACCCTCCCGGATTTTTGGAGCCCCCCCTCCCCGGGCGGTTTTTGGACTCTCCCGGATTTTTAAAGCCCCCTCCTCCCCCCCCGCGGGCGGTTTTTGGGGTTCCCCCGGGGTTTCAGATTCTCCACTTGTGGTTTTGGGCCCCTCCCCGGAATTTTGGGGCGCTCTCGGGACCGTTTGGGGCCCCCCCAGAGTTTCAGATTCCCCACATGTGGTTTTGGGCCCCCCCCCCGGGACGGTTTTCAGGGCCCCTCCCCGGAATTTTGGGGCTTCCTCGGGACCGTTTTGGTTTTGCCTCGAATTTTTGGGGCCCTTCCGGATTTTTTGGAACCCCACCAGGGCGTTTTTCGCCCGTTTTTTGTCCTGTTTTTTTGCACAAGGCGGTTTTTGCTCCCCCCCCGATTTTTGGGGCTTTCCAGGGCGGTTTTTGAGCCCCCCCCCCCCCCCCAGATTTTCAGGGCCCCCCCGGGACAGTTTTGGGCTCCCCCCGGATTTTTGGGTCGCCCTAAATGCCAAAAATGTGAATTTTGGGTGTCCCCCCCTCACGGCGTTTTTTGGGATCCCCCTCCCCCGAATTTTTGGGACCCTCCCCCAGAGTTTTTGGGACCCCTCAGGACAATTTTTGGCCCCCCTCCAGATTTTTGGGACCCCCCCAGGGCGATTTTTGGGACCCCCACATTTTTTTGGGTCTCCGCAATGCAATTTTGGGACAGCCCCCCCCATTGCAATTTTTGGTTTCCCCCTGTGGGATTTTTTGTCCCCCCCCCGCCCCCCCTCAGGCGCTTTTTTGGGCCGTTCCGCTTTTTGGGGCTCCCCCCCGCCCCCACAATGGGAAAACCCAGCGCGGCGGGGGCGGGGTCTCATTAACATAATTAGCTGCTTAATTCCCCCCCTATAATTAGATCATAATAATTAACGATCTGATTAACTGAGCTGTTAACTAAGGGCTGGCTCATTAATTGGGGGGGGGGGGCGTCTGTGGAGTTTGAGGGAGGGGAGAGCGGCCGGGGACCCCCCCCCCCATCCCTTCCCCCGGTGGTTCCGGTCTCGGTTCCGTTTCCGGTTCCGGGGGGAGTCCCAGTGCCGGGGCCGCCCCGTGCGGGGGCCGGGGGGGCTCTTAAAGGTTCCGGGGGGGGGCCTGGCCGGGTCAGAGCCGCCATGGCCGGGCCCCCCCCGCGCCCCCCCCGGGCCCGTAGCGTTTCTGTCGCCTCTGTCACCGTTCCCGGTGTCGCCTCTGTCACCGTCACCGTTCCCGGTGTCGCGGGTGTGGCGCTGCTGCTGCTGGTGCTGGTGCTGCCCGCGGGGGCCACGCGGCTGCCCCGACAGGTATGGACCCCCCCCCCGTGTCACCTGTGTGTCACCTGTGTCACCTGTATGTTATTCTCTGTCCTATAGACCCTGCCATGTGTCACCTGTGTGTCCCCTCTGTGTCCCCTGTGTCCCCTGTGTGTCCCCCCCCCTTGTCCTATGGACCCCCTCTGTGTCACCTCTGTGTCCCTTCAGTGTCCTATGGACCCCCCCCCCGTGTCACCTGTGTGTCACCTGTGTCCCATGGACTGCCTGTGTGTCCCCTGTGTGTCACCTGTGTCACCTCTGTGTCCCTTCAGTGTCCTGTGGACCCCCTCCATGTCACCTGTGTGTCCCCCTGTGTCACCTGTGTGTCACCTGTGTGTCCCCTCCATGTCACCTGTGTGTCCCCTGTGTCCCATGGACTGCCTGTGTGTCCCCTGTGTCACCTCTGTGTCCCCCCCCTTGTCCTATGGACCCCCTCCATGTCACCTGTGTGTCCCTTCAGTGTCCTGTGGACCCCTTCTATGTCACCTGTGTGTCCCCTGTGTCACCTGTGTGTCACCTGTGTCCCCTCTGTGTCACCTGTATGTTATTCCCTGTCCTATAGACCCTGCCATGTGTCACCTGTGTGTCCCCCACGTGTCCCCTGTGGGCCACGTGCCTGTCCCCAAAGGTGTGGACCCCCTCCATGTCACCTGTGTCCTATGGACCCCCCCATCCATGTCCCCCCTGTGTCACCCCCTGTCCTGTGGAACTGCCCCCCATTTGCCCCCCCATTTGTCCCCTTTGTGACCCCTCTGTGACCCCTCTGTGACCCCTCTATGACCCCTCTGTGACCCCTTTGTCCCCCCCTGACCCCTCTCTCTGTCCCCCCCCAGGACCTCCCAGAGACGCCGCCCCCAGCAATACCCGGTGAGTGCCCCCCCAGAGACCCCCAGACCCCCAGGGACCCCCCCAGACCCCCAGGGTCACCCCCAGACCCCCAGGGACCCCCAGGGACCCCCCCAGACCCATTTAGACACCCCCAGACCCCCCCAGGGTCACCCCCAGACCCATTTAGACACCCCCAGACCCCCCAGGGACACCCCCAGACCCCCAGGGTCACCCCCAGGGTCACCCCCAGGGACCCCCAGGGACACCCCCAGACCCCCTCATGGGGTCCCCCCAATATCCCAACGCCCCCCCCTGTGTCCCCAGGGCCCCCCCCCGCAGGTGACACGAGGAGACAGACCGGCTGCGCACGTTGTGGGTGAGAAACTGGGGGCACTGGGAAGGGGTTAAAGGGGAATTGGGGTTACTGGGTTATACTGGTTTGTACTGGGAGGGGCTGGGAAAGGGTTAAAGGGGAATTGGGGTTACTGGTTTATACTGGTTTGTACTGGGGGGCACTGGGAAAGGGTTAAAGGGGAATTTGGGGTTACTGGTTTGTACTGGGAGGGCACTGGGAAAGGGTTAAAGGGGGTTTGGGGTTACTGGTTTATACTGGTTTGGGGTTCGGGGTTACTGGTTTATAGTGGGAGGGGCTGGGAAAGAGTTAAAGGGGGTTTTGGGGTTACTGGTTTATACTGGGAGGGACTGGGAATGGATGGGGGGGCACTGGGGCAAACTGGGAGGCACTGGAAAAGGGTTAAAGGTGGATTTGGGGTTACTGGTTTATACTGGTTTGGGATTTGGGGTTACTGGTTTGTACTGGGAGGCACTGGGGGGCACTGGAAAAGGGTTAAAGGGGGATTTGGGGTTACTGGTTTGTACTGGTTTGCGGTTTGGGGTTACTGATTTATACTGGGAGAGGCTGGGAAAGGGTTAAAGGGGATTTGTGGTTACTGGTTTATACTGGTTTATACTGGGAGGGGCTGGAAAAGGTTAAAGGGGGATTCGGGGTTACTGGGTTATACTGGTTTGTACTGGGAGGGACTGGGAGGGGATTGGGTGCGCTAGGAAAGGGTTAAAATGGGATTTGGGGTTACTGGTTTATACTGGTTTATACTGGGATGGGCTGGGATGGGTTAAAGGGGGATTTGGGGTTACTGGTTTATACTGGTTTGTACTGGGAGCCTTTGCTCCCCCGGCCGTGGCAATCCCTGCTGTGGGAGGAGCAGAATTTCGGGGGGTTTTGGGTAATTTTGGGCAATTCTGGGCGTTCTCGGTGTCGCAGCTCCCGTTGCTCCCTCCCACGCTCTGTGCTGGGGCACGCAGGGATTTTTGGGGCGTTTTTGGGGGATTTTTGGAATCGTGGGTTTTGTATTTTAACCCAATTTCTCCTCTCTTTGTTGCCCTCGTCCCTGGCAGGCGCTGGCAGGCCGGGATTTTGGGGCTATTTCTGTGGATTTTTGGGTTTTTTTGGGGATTTCTGTGGATTTTTGTATATGTTTTATATTTTAACCATTTCATTTCCCTTCCAGCCTCACCGTGGCCGTCCTCCCGCGGCTCCCTGTGCTGACAGGCGGGGATTTTGGGGCTATTTCTGTGGATTTTTGGGGCAGTTTTTTTGGGGATTTCTCTGGATTTTTTGGGGCAGTTTTTGGGGATTTTTCTGTGGATTTTTTGGGGCAGCTTTTTGGGGATTTCTGTGGATTTTTGGGGATTTCTGTGGATTTTTGGGGCAGCTTTTTGGGGATTTTTCTGTGGTTTTTTTGGGGCAGTTTTTTGAGGATATCTGTGCATTTTTTGGGGCTGTTTTGGTGGGGATTTCTGTGGATTTTTGTATATATATTATATCTTAACCCAGTTTTTCCCATTTCCAGCCTCTCCATGGCCGTCCTCCTGCGGCTCCCTGCGCTGGCAGGCCGGGATTTTGGGGGGATTTCTGTGGATTTTTGGGGCAGTTTTTTGGGGATTTCTCTGTGGATTTTTTGGGCAGTTTTTGTATATTTTTGGTTATATTTTTGTATGTATTTTATATTTTAACCCAGTTTTTCCCATTTCCAGCCTCTCCATGGCCGTCCTCCCGCAGCTCCCTGCGCTGGCAGGCCGGGATTTTGGGGGGATTTCTGTAGATTTTTGGATAATTTTGTATATATTTTATATTTTAACCCAGTTTTTCCCATTTCCAGCCTCTCCGTGGCCGTCCTCCCGCGGCTCCCTGCGCTGGCAGGCCGGGATTTTGGGGCTATTTCTGTGGATTTTTGGGGCAGTTTTTGTATATTTTTGGTTATAATTTTGTATGTATTTTATATTTTAACCATTTTATTTCCCTTCCAGCCTCTCCATGGCCGTCCTCCCGCGGCTCCCTGCGCTGGCAGGCCGGGGATTTTGGGGCAGTTTTTTGGGGATTTCTGTGTGGATTTTTGGGGCAGCTTTTTGGGGATTTCTGTAGATTCTTGTATATATTTCATATTTTAACCATTTCATTTCCCTTCCAGCCTCTCCATGGCCGTCCTCCCGCGGCTCCCTGCGCTGGCAGGCGGGGATTTTGGGGGGATTTCTGTAGATTTTTGTATATATTTCATATTTTAACCATTTAATTTCCCCATTTCCAGCCTCTCCATGGCCGTCCTCCCGCGGCTCCCTGCGCTGGCAGGCCGGGATTTTGGGGCAGTTTTTTGGGGATTTTTCTGTGGATTTTTTGGGCAGTTTTTGTATATTTTTGGTTATATTTTTGTATATATTTTATATTTTAACCATTTCATTTCCAGCCTCTCCGTGGCCGTCCTCCCGCGGCTCCCTGCGCTGGCAGGCGGGGATTTTGGGGGGATTTCTGTGGATTTTTGTATATATTTCATATTTTAACCATTTTATTTCCCCATTTCCAGCCTCTCCATGGCCGTCCTCCCGCGGCTCCCTGCGCTGGCAGGCCGGGATTTTGGGGCTATTTCTGTGGATTTTTGGGCAGCTTTTTGGGGATTTCTCTGGATTTTTTGGGGCAGTTTTTGGGGATTTTTCTGTGGATTTTTTGGGGCAGCTTTTTGGGGATTTCTGTGGATTTTTGGGGATTTCTGTGGATTTTTGGGGCAGTTTTTGGGGATTTTTCTGTGGATTTTTTGGGGCAGTTTTTTGAGGATTTCTGTGCATTTTTTTGGGGCTGTTTTGGTGGGGATTTCTGTGGATTTTTGTATATATATTATATTTTAACCATTTCATTTCCCCATTTCCAGCCTCTCCATGGCCGTCCTCCCGCGGCTCCCTGCGCTGGCAGGCCGGGGATTTTGGGGGGATTTCTGTGGATTTTTGGGGCAGCTTTTTGGGATTTCTCTGTGGATTTTTAGGGCAGTTTTTGTATATTTTTGGTTATATTTTTGTATATATTTTATATTTTAACCATTTCATTTCCAGCCTCTCCATGGCCGTCCTCCCACGGCTCCCTGCGCTGGCAGGCGGGGATTTTTGGGGGGATTTCTATGGATTTTTGGGGTTTTTTGGGGCAGTTTTTTTGGGGATTTCTGTGGATTTTTGTATATATTTTATACTTTAACCATTTAATTTCCCCATTTCCAGCCTCTCCGTGGCCGTCCTCCCGCGGCTCCCTGCGCTGGCAGGCGGGGATTTTGCTGGCAGGCGGGGGATTTTGGGGTTATTTCTGTGGATTTTTGGATAATTTCATATATATATTATATTTTAACCCAGTTTTTCCCATTTCCAGCCTCGCCATGGCCGTCCTCCCGCGGCTCCCTGCGCTGGCAGGCGGGGGATTTTGGGGCAGTTTTTTGGGGATTTCTCTGTGGATTTTTTGGGCAGTTTTTGTATATTTTTGGTTATATTTTTGTATATATTTTATACTTTAACCATTTAATTTCCCTTCCAGCCTCTCCATGGCCGTCCTCTCCCGCGGGGTCCCTGCGCTGGCAGGCGGGGATTTTGGGGTTATTTCTGTGGATTTTTGGGGCAGTTTTTTGGGGATTTCTGTGCATTTTTTGGGGCTGTTTTGGTGGGGATTTCTGTGGATTTTTGTATATATTTTATGTTTTAACCCAGTTTTCCCCGTTTCCAGCCTCTCCATGGCCGTCCTCCCGCGGCTCCCTGCGCTGGCAGGCCGGGATTTTGGGGCTATTTCTGTGGATTTTTGGGGCAGTTTTTTGGGGATTTCTCTGTGGAGTTTTAGGGCAGTTTTTTGTATATTTTTGGTTATATTTTTGTATATATTTTATATTTTAACCCAATTTTTCCCCTTTCCAGCCTCTCCATGGCCGTCCTCCCGCGGCTCCCTGCGCTGGCAGGCCGGGATTTTGGGGCTATTTCTGTGGATTTTTGGGGCAGTTTTTTGGGGATTTCTGTGGTTTTTTTTGGGGCAGTTTTTTGAGGATTTCTGTGCATTTTTTTGGGGCTGTTTTGGTGGGGATTTTTGTGGATTTCTGTATCTATTTTATATTTTAACCATTTAATTTCCCTTCCAGCCTCTCCATGGCCGTCCTCTCCCGCGGCTCCCTGCGCTGGCAGGCCGGGGATTTTGGGGCAGTTTTTTGGGGATTTCTCTGTGGATTTTTAGGGCAGTTTTTGTATATTTTTGGTTATATTTTTGTATACATTTTATATTTTAACCATTTAATTTCCCTTCCAGCCTCTCCATGGCCGTCCTCCCGCGCGCTCCCTGCGCTGGCAGGGCCGGGATTTTGGGGGGATTTCTGTAGATTTTTGTATATATTTTATATTTTAACCATTTAATTTCCCCATTTCCAGCCTCTCCATGGCCGTCCTCCCGCGGCTCCCTGCGCTGGCAGGCCGGGATTTTGGGGCAGTTTTTTGGGGGATTTCTGTGGATTTTTGGGATAATTTTGTATATATATATATATGTAAATATAATATTTTAACCTAGTTTTTCCCCATTTCCAGCCTCTCCATGGCCGTCCTCCCGCGGCTCCCTGCGCTGGCAGGCGGGGGATTTTGGGGGGATTTCTGTAGATTTCTGTATCTATTTTATATTTTAACCCAATTTTTCCCCCATTTCCAGCCTCTCCCATGGCCGTCCTCCCGCGGCTCCCTGCGCTGGCAGGCGGGCGTGGCGCCGGCGCTGGTGCGGAACGGAGTGCGCCTGCGCGGGAGAACCCGCCTGGTGGTGCCCCGGGACGGGCTCTACTTCGTCTACGCCTCGGCCGCGTTCTCGGGCGGGCGCTGCGGGGCCCGGGGAGCGCCCCCCAGGCGGCCGCTCCGCTTGGCGGTTGTCGCGGCGCTCTCGCGAGAGTACCCGCGGGATGTGCCGCTGCTGCGCGCCGCCCGCTCCGTGTGCCCGCCCGGGGGGCTCGGGGGGCTCTGGGCAGAGACCCTGTACCAGGGCGCCGTGTTCCAGCTGCGCCGCGGGGACCGCCTGGCCGCCCACCACCTCGGCCGGCCGCTTCCTGGACCTGCACGGCGCCGGGCACGCCTATTTCGGGGTGCTGGGCGTGGATTAGGGGGGGTTTGGGGGGGGATTCGGGGGTTTTGGGGAGCTCTGGGGGCTTCAGGGGTCTTGGGGAGCTCTGGGGGGGCTCTGGGACTCGGGGGGTCTTGGGGAGCTCTGGGGACTTCAGGGGTCTTGGGGAGCTCTGGGGGCTTCAGGACCTTTGGGGGTTCTGGGGTCTTGGGGGTCTCTGAGAGCTCTGGGCGTCTCTGGGAGTTCCAGGGTCTCTGAGAGCTCTGGGGTCTTCAGGGGTCTTGGGAGGTCTCAGGAGGGTTCCAGGACTTCTGGAGGCTTTGAGGTCTTGGGGGTCTCTGAGAGCTCTGGGGGTCTCAGGGGGCTTTGGGGTCTTGGGGGGTCTCTGGGGGGCTCCAGAAGCTCCAGGGGTCTCTGGGTGTCTCAGGGGGGGGTCTCGGGGGTCTCCGGGTTTGGGTCCCGGCTGGAATCAGCACCAGCAGCACCAACCGGGACCGACGAACGC
Organism: Zonotrichia albicollis; assembly: GCF_047830755.1. NCBI lineage: Eukaryota > Metazoa > Chordata > Aves > Passeriformes > Passerellidae > Zonotrichia > Zonotrichia albicollis. Next base: position 6,408,916 of record NC_133849.1, read on the forward strand.
GCTGCGAGAAGCTAAATTTATTTATTTTTCTATTTATAGACGTTTTATATGTAACTTTTGTACGTTTGTATCAGGTTTTTTAATAAGAGTTTTATCTATTTATGGCGAATTTTGCGGCCGAGCAGCCCCGGGCGCGGGCGGGGCCGGTAATTTATTCACTGCTGTGTAATTTATAGCGGAAAGTCCCAATAAAAGCGGAAATTGGGCAAAAACTCCGACCCGGGCGGGTTCAGTACCGGGAACGGCCGCGGCCGCGGGGGAGCCGAGAGCGGGGGCGGGCCCGGGGAGCTCCCCAGTCCATCCCAAGTCCCTCCCATTTCCCTCCCAGTCCCTCCCAGTAACCCCATTTCCCCCCCAGTTCCCCCCCCAGTTCCCTCCCCGTGTCCCCAGTTCCCCCCTCCCGGTGTGCGTGGCTCCCGTTTCCACGGCAACCAGCGCCGCCATCCCTCCCGTCCGCCAGGGGGCGCCGCAGCGCCGCCGCCAGATGACGTCACCTCCAGGACCGCTCCACTCCGCGGGGGGGGGCGCGCTTTCCCTCCCTCCCCTCCGCACAGCATTGGTCTCGCCCGCTCGGCTCCCCTCAGCCAATGGCGGCGCGTCCCCCGCGTCGGCCCCGCCCCTCTCGCTGCGCGCGGCGCGGCCCGAGGCGCGCGCGGCGCATGCGCGGAGGCCCAGCGGGCCCTGTGTCGGAGGGAGGGAGGGAGGGGGGGGGCAGCGGAATCCGCCGCCATCCGGCGCCCGCCCGCCCCCGCCCGCCGCCCCCGAGCGCGGAGCCGCCGACGCGGAGCCCGCCCGGGGCGGACAGGTGGGTACGGGAGCCGGGGGAGGGGCGCGGGGATCCGCCCGTAACACTTCCCCCCCCCCCAATCCCGGCTCCCTCAGCGCAGGCCCGGCCGCCATCTTGGAACGGCGAGGCCCCCCTCACGCCGGGGGCCCCATCCCCCACCGCCGGTACCGGAGAGGGGGCGGGGCCGGGGGTCCCGGTAAGGGGAGGGGCGGGGTTTAGGGGGGTGTGTGTGAGGAGGGGGGGGGCGGCTCCGTGACCCCCCCTCCGGTGTTCTGAGGGGGGGGGGGAGGGTCGCGGCCTGCGGCCTGTACCGGGAGAGGCACCGGGGGGAGCGGCGGCGGCGGCCCCGCGTGCCCCGGTGTGACCGAGCCCCCTCCCTCCCGCAGGTCCCGGTGCGGCCGATGCGGGCGCCATGAGCGATCGGGCTGCGCGGGGCCGGCGCTACAACTGCCTGAGCCTCAGTGAGAGCTACCGGGGGCGGCCGCTCGAGCCCCCCCGCGCGCCGCCGGTAACCGGGACGGGGAACCGGGAACAGCCGGGTCATGGTGGGGGGGGGGTGTGGGGTCCGGGAATGAGGAGGGGGCTCCTGAATAGGGGAGGTTGTGGGGTCTCCAAAAATTGGGACTCTCTGTTTTTGGGGGGGATTGGTGGATTTGAGGAGGGGTCCTCAGAATGGGACCCTGAGGTTTTGAGGGGGATTTGTGGGTTTGAGGAGGGGTCTCCAAAATGGAGGGGTCCATTTTTGGGAGGGGTTGTGGGGTCCCTAAAATGGGATCCTCCGGGTTTTTGGGGAGAATTTGTGGGTTTGAGGAGGGGGGTCCCCAAAATGGGGGGGTCCATTTTTGGGAGGGGTTGTGGGGTCCCTAAAATGGGATCCTCCGGGTTTTTGGGGAGAATTTGTGGGTTTGAGGAGGGGTCCCCAAAATGGGGGGGTCCCTAAAATGGGATCCTCCGGGTTTTTTGGGGAGAATTTGTGGGTTTTGAGGAGGGGTCCCTAAAATAGGATCCTTTTGGTTTTGGGGGGGAGTTGGGGAGGGGTCCCTAAAATGCGACCCCCTTGGTTTTGGGGGGGAGTTACAGGGTTGAGGAGGGGTCTCCATAATGGGACCCTGAGGTTTTTGGGGGGGATTTGTGGCTTTGAGGAAGGGTCTCCAAAATGGGATCCCACCGGTTTTTCGGGGGGAGTTTGGGGAGGGGTCCTCAAAATGTGATTCCCTTGGTTTTGGAGGAGTTTGTGCATTTGAGGAGGGGTCTCCAAAATGGGGTCCCACTGGTTTTTGGAGGGGGTTTAAAGAGGGGTCTCCAAAATGTGACCCCCATGGTTTTTGGGGGGATCTGTGGGTTTGAGGAGGGGTCCCCCAAAATGTGACCCCCTTGGTTTTGGGGGGTATCTGTGGGTTTGAGGAGGGGTCTCCAAAATAAGACCCCTGTGGTTCTGGGGGGAAAGTTGGGGAGGAAGGAGGGGTCCCCAAAATAGGGGGGTGGGTTCAGGGGTCCTGGGGGGGGGATTTGGGGGGTGTTCGGGGGTCCTGGGGGGGCTCAATACCCATCTATGTTAATTTGGGGGACTGGGTGGGGGTCCTGACGTGCCCTCCCTGTAGCCCCCTGGGTGTGGGGGTCTTGGTTGGTCATGGGGGCAGTTTGGGGGGTCCCCGGGGGGCAGTTCGGGGGTCTCGGGGGCAGTCCGGGGGTCCCGGGGGCAGGTCGGGGGTCTCGGGGGTCGCTCAGGGGGTCTCTCCCCCCAGGCGCACCCCACCATGGGCTGCAGAGCCTGGGCAAGGTCTGGGGGGCTCAGGGGGCTCAGTACAGGTTGGGGGCAGTTTGGGGGTCTCGGGGGCAGTTTGGGGGTCTCGGGGGGCAGTTTGGGGGGTCCCGGGGGCAGGTCGGGGGTCTCGGGGGTCGCTCAGGGGGTCTCTCCTCCCCAGGCGCCCCCTGCCATGGGCTGCAGAGCCTGGGCAAGGTGTGGGGGTCTCAGGGGGATCTCAGTGAGGCTCAGGGGGCTCAGGGGCAGGTTGGGGGTCCCGGGGGCAGTTTGGGGGTCGCTCAGGGGGTCTCTCCCCCCCAGGCGCCCCCCGCCATGGGCTGCAGAGCCTGGGCAAGGTCTGGGGGGCTCAGTGGAGCTCAGGGGTTTCCATACGGGTTGGGGGCAGTTCGGGGTCTCGGGGGCAGTTCGGGGGTCCCGGGGGCAGTTCAGGGGTCTCGGGGGCAGGTCGGGGGGTCTCGGGGGCAGGTCGGGGGGTCTCGGGGGTCACTCAGGGGGTCTCTCACCCCCCAGGCGCCCCCCGCCATGGGCTGCAGAGCCTGGGCAAGGTGCGGGGGGGCTCAGGGGGATCTCAGTGAGGCTCAGGGGGCTCAGGGCAGCTCAGGGGCAGTTCGGGGGGTCCCGGGGGCAGTTCGGGGGTCTCGGGGGCGGGGTCGGGGGTCTCGGGGGCAGGTCGGGGGGTCTCGGGGGTCACTCAGGGGGTCTCTCTCCCCCAGGCGCCCCCCCGCCATGGGCTGCAGAGCCTGGGCAAGGTGCGGGGGGGCTCAGGGGGATCTCAGTGAGGCTCAGGGGGCTCAGGGGTAGTTTGGGGGTCTCGGGGGCAGTTTTGGGGGTCTCGGGGGCAGGTCGGGGGGTCTCGGGGGCAGTTTGGGGGTCACTCAGTGGGGTCTCTCCACCCCCAGGTGCCCCCCGCCATGGGCTGCAGAGCCTGGGCAAGGTCTGGGGGGCTCAGGGGGCTCAGGGCAGCTCGGGGGCAGTTTGGGGGTCCCGGGGGGCAGTTTGGGGGGTCTTTGGGGGGCAGGTCGGGGGTCTCGGGGGCAGGTCGGGGGTCTCGGGGGTCACTCAGGGAGGTCTCTCTCCCCCCCCAGGGCGCCCCCCGCCATGGGCTGCAGAGCCTGGGCAAGGTCTGAGGGGGGCTCAGGGGGCTCAGGGCAGCTCGGGGGCAGTTTGGGGGTCCCGGGGGCAGTTTTGGGAGGTCTCGCGGGGGCAGTTTGGGGGGTCCCGGGGGGCAGTTTGGGGGTCCTCGGGGGCAGGTCGGGGGTCTCGGGGGGTCGCTCAGGGGTCTCTCCCCCCCCCAGGCGCCCCCTCCGCCATGGGCTGCAGAGCCTGGGCAAGGTGCGGGGGGGCTCAGTGGAGCTCAGGGGTTTCCATATGGGTTGGGGGCAGTTTGGGGGTCTCGGGGGCAGTTTGGGGGTCCCAGGGGCAGGTCGGGGGGTCTCGGGGGTCGCTCAGGGGTCTCTGCCCCCACCAGGCGCCCCCCCGCCATGGGCTGCAGAGCCTGGGCAAGGTCTGGGGGGCTCAGGATGGGTTCAGCAGGGCTCAGGGGGCTCAGGGGCAGTTTGGGGGTCCCGGGGGCAGTTTGGGGGGTCTCGGGGGGCAGTTCGGGGGTCTCGGGGGGCAGTTTGGGGGGTCTCAGGGGCAGGTCGGGGGTCTCGGGGGTCACTCAGGGGTCTCTCCCCCCCCAGGCGCCCCCCGCCATGGGCTGCAGAGCCTGGGCAAGGTGCCCACCCGGCGGATGCCGCCGCCCCGCGCACCTGCCCAGCCTGAAGGCCGAGAACAAAGGCAACGACCCCCAACGTGGCCCTGGTTGCCCCGCGCGACGGCTCGGGATGGGCGAGCCGCAGCGAGCCCCCCCGACCCCCGCAGGTGTGAGACCCCTCCCCACATTAATGAATGGGCATTGACCCCCCCCGGGGATGGGCGAGCCGCAGCGAGCCCCCCGACCCCACCGCAGGTGAGACCCCCTCCCCCACATTAATGGGCATTGAGCCCCCCGACCCCCGCAGGTGAGACCCCTCCCCACATTAACGGGCATTGATGGGCTGGGACCCCCGGGAATGGGCATTGAGCCCCCCGACCCCCGCAGGTGAGACCCCTCCCCACATTAACGGGAATGGGCATTGAGCCCCCCCGACCCCCGCAGGTGAGACCCCTCCCCACATTAACGGGAATGGGCATTGAGCCCCCCCGACCCCCCGCAGGTGAGACCCCTCCCCACATTAATGAATGGGGCATTGATGGGCTGGGGGATGGGCGAGCCGCAGCGAGCCCCCCCGACCCCCGCAGGTGAGACCCCCTCCCCACATTAACGGGAATGGGCATTGAGCCGCAGCGAGCCCCCCGACCCCCGCAGGTGAGACCCCTCCCCCACATTAACGGGAACGGGGCTGGGACCCCCGGGAATGGGCATTGAGCCCCCTGACCCCCGCAGGTGAGACCCCCACCCCATTAATGGGGGTGGGCTCAGGGACCCCCATTGTTGGGGAGGGGTCCCAATATGGGCAGTGTGACCCCTGTGGGTGGGGAGGGGGCACAGTGACACCCCCCGACCCCACGGCTCCCATTATTGGGGAGGGGGCACAGTGACCCCCCCCAGACCCCTTTAATGGGGAGGGGTCCCGGGGCTGCTCTTCAGTGACTCCCGTTAGGGGAAGTGTCTCCCCCATTTGGGGAGGGGTCTCCCCCATTTGGGGAGGGGTCTCGCCCCCCTGACCCCCCCCCGTTTGCCCCCTCCCCAGTTCCGAGCCCTCCGCCCCTCCCCCGCCGCAGTCGCCGTCACCGCCGGATTCGCAGCCGCCTGCGGGGACGCCGGGGACCCCCGAGGTGAGACCCCCACCCAAATTACCCTCCCTGAGACCCCCACCCAAATTACCCTCCCTGTGACCCCCGCAGGGACCCCCGAGGTGAGACCCCCACCCAAATTACCCTCCCTGTGACCCCCACCCAAATTACCCCTGTGACCCCCGAGGTGAGACCCCCACCCAAATTACCCTCCCCGGGACCCCCACCCAAATTAACCTCCCTGAGACCCCCGAGGTGAGACCCCCACCCAAATTACCCTCCCCAGGACCCCCACCCAAATTACCCTCCCTGTGACCCCCACAGGGACCCCCGAGGTGAGACCCCCACCCAAATTACCCTCCCTGTGACCCCCACCCAAATTACCCTCCCTGAGACCCCCGAGGTGAGACCCCCACCCAAATTGTAACCGCCCCAGGACCCCCACCCAAGTTACCCTCCCTGTGACCCCCACCCAAATTACCCCTGTGACCCCCGAGGTGAGACCCCCACCCAAATTACCCTCCCTGTGACCCCCACCCAAATTACCCTCCCTGTGACCCCCACTCAAATTACCCCTGTGACCCCCACCCAAATTGTAACCTCCCCAGGACCCCCACAGGGACCCCCGTGCTGACCCCCACCCAAATTGTAACCGCCCCAGGACCCCCACCCAAATTACCCTCCCTGTGACCCCCACAGGGACCCCCGAGGTGAGACCCCCACCCAAATTACCCTCCCCAGGACCCCCACCCAAATTACCCTCCCCAGGACCCCCACCCAAATTACCCTCCCCTGTGACCCCCACCCAAATTGTAACCTCCCTGTGACCCCCACCCAAATTACCCTCCCTGTGACCCCCACCCAAATTGTAACCTCCCTGTGACCCCCGAGGTGAGACCCCCACCCAAATTACCCTCCCTGTGACCCCCACCCAAATTACCCTCCCTGTGACCCCCGCAGGGACCCCCGTGCTGACCCCCACCCAAATTGTAACCTCCCCAGGACCCCCACCCAAATTACCCTCCCTGTGACCCCCACCCAAATTGTAACCTCCCTGTGACCCCCGAGGTGAGACCCCCACCCAAATTGTAACCTCCCCAGGACCCCCACCCAAATTACCCTCCCTGTGAGCCCCACACGGACCCCCGTGCTGACCCCCACCCAAATTGTAACCTCCCCAGGACCCCCACCCAAATTACCCTCCCTGTGAGCTCCAGAGAGCCCTCTCCTCCTGTGCTGACCCCTCCCCAAATTGTGTCCCTGTGACCCCCCCATCCGTGCTGACCCCTCCCCCCGTGCTGACCCCTCCCCAAATTCTTTCCCCACAGAACCCCCCCCCGCCGCCAAGCGTGGCAAAGTCCTGGGCGCAGGCCAGCGGTTCCCCCGCCGATGGTGAGAGTGGGGAGACCCCCGGGACCCCTCCCCAAATTCCCTTCGGGCATTGGGGGCTCCTCTGACCCCTCCCATTGGGTTTTGGGACCCCTCCCCAAATTCCCCTGGGCATTGGGGGCTCCTCTGACCCCTCCCATTGGGTTTTGGGACCCCCGGGACCCCTCCCCAAATTCCCTTTGGGTATTGGGGGCACCTCTGATCTCTCACATGGGGGTTTGGGGACCCCCGGGACCCCTCCCCAAATTCCCTTTGGGCATTGGGGGTACCTCTGACCCCTCACATTGGGGTCTGGGGAGCCCTGAGACCCCCCGGGACCCCTCCCCAAATTCCCTTTGGGCATTGGTGGCTCCTCTGACCCCTCACATGGGGGTTTGGGGAGACCCCCGGGACCCCTCCCCAAATTCCCTTTGGGCATTGGGGGCTCCTCTGATCCCTTCTATTGGGGTCTGGGGAGCCCCGGGACCCCTCCCCAAATTCCCTTTGGGCATTGGGGGCTCCTCTGATCCCTCACATGGGGTTTGGGGAGACCCCCGGGACCCCTCCCCAAATTCCCCTGGGCATTGGGGGCTCCTCTGACCCCTCCCATTGGGGTTTGGGGAGCCCCGAGACCCCTCCCCAAATTCCCTTTGGGCATTGGGGGCTTCTCTGACCCCTCACATTGGGTTTTGGGGAGACCCCTGGGACCCCTCCCCAAATTCCCTTTGGGCACTGGGGGCTCCTCTGACCCCTCACAATGGGGTTTGGGGAGACCCCCGGGACCCCTCCCCAAATTCCCCTGGGTATTGGGGGCTCCCCTGATCCCTCCTATTGGGGTCTGGGGAGACCCCCGGGACCCCTCCCCAAATTCCCTTTGGGCATTGGGAGCTCCCCTGATCCCTCCCATTGGGGTTTGGGGAGACCCCTGGGACCCCTCCCCAAATTCCCTTTGGGCATTGGGAGCTCCCCTGATCCCTCACATGGGGTTTGGGGAGACCCCCGGACCCCTCCCCAAATTCCCCTGGGGTTTGGGGGCTCCCCTGACCCCTCCCATTGGGGTTTGGGGACCCCCGGGACCCCTCCCCAAATTCCCCTGGGCATTGGGGGCTCCCCTGACCCCTCCCATTGGGGTTTGGGACCCCTCCCCAAATTCCCCTGGGCATTGGGGGCTCCTCTGATCCCTCCCATAGGGTTTGGGGACCCCCGGGACCCCTCCCCAAATTCTCCTCGGGCATTGGGGGCTCCCCTGATCCCTCCCATTGGGTTTTGGGACCCCTCCCCAAATTCCCCTGGGCATTGGGGGCTTCTCTGATCCCTCCCATAGGGTTTGGGGAGACCCCCGGGACCCCTCCCCAAATTCCCCTGGGCACTGGGGGCTCCTCTGATCTCTCACATGGGGTTTTGGGACCCCTCCCCAAATTCCCCTGGGCATTGGGGGCACCTCTGATCCCTCCCATTGGGGTTTGGGGAGACCCCCGGGACCCCTCCCCAAATTCCCCTGGGCACTGGGGGCTCCTCTGATCCCTCCCATTGGGTTTTGGGACCCCTCCCCAAATTCCCCTGGGCATTGGGGGCTCCTTTGATCCCTCACCTTGGGTTTTGGGACCCCTCCCCAAATTCCCCTGGGCATTGGGGGCTCCTCTGACCCCTCCCATAGGGTTTGGGGACCCCTGGTTTTGGGGAGCCCCCTTGATCCCCCCCTCCCTTGGGCTTTGGGAGCCCCCGACCCCTCCCATTGGGCTTTGGGACCCCTCCCCATTATTGGGGTCACCCCTCTGTGTGCCCCCCACCCTGGGCTGGTTCTCACGGGAGGAATTCCCCAGTTTGGGACCCCCCTCATTTGGGGTTTTTGGGATTCCCCCGGGGTTTTTGGGACCCCTCCCCATTATTGGGATCCCCTGTGACCTCCTGTGACCCTGCTGACCCCTCCCCATTATTGGGTCCCCCCTCTGTGCCCCCCCATCCTGGGCTGGTTCTCACAGGGAGCAGTTCCCCAGTTTGGGACCCCCCTCATTTGGGGTTTTTGGGATTTCCCCGGGGTTTTTGGGGTCCCCCTGACCCCTGTGTGACCCCTGTGACCCCTGTGTGACCCCTGTGTGACCCCTGTGTGACCCCGTGACCCCGCTGTGACCCCCCCAGGTGCCAGAGCGCCCCCCCTCCCCGGCCGCTTCTCGCGGGAGGAGTTCCCCAGTTTGGGGGCGGCCGCCGAGCGGGGGAGGGGCGGCCGCGAGCGGGGGGGCGCTGCCGACGCGTCGGGTGGGCGCGCACCGAGCCCCCGCCCCCACGGTGAGTGACAGACAGAGACCCCTCCCCAAATTAACCTGAGACCCCCTGAGACCCCCTAAATACCCCGCACCGAGCCCCCGCCCCCACGGTGAGTGAGACCCCTCCCCAAATTAACCCTGAGACCCCCTAAAATAACCCCGCACCGAGCCCCCGCCCCCACGGTGAGTGTGTGAGACCCCTCCCCAAATTAACTAAAATTAACCTAAAATAACCCTGCACCGAGCCCCCGCCCCCACGGTGAGTGAGACCCCTCCCCAAATTAACCCTGAGACCCCCCTTAATAACCCTGCACCGAGCCCCCGCCCCCACGGTGAGTGAGACCCCCACCCAAATTAACCAAAATTAACCTAAATATCCCTAAAATAACCCTGCACCGAGCCCCCGCCCCCACGGTGAGTGAGACCCCTCCCCAAATTAACAAAAATTAACCTAGAATAACCCTGCACCGAGCCCCCGCCCCCACGGTGAGTGAGAGAGACCCCTCCCCAAATTAACCTGAGACCCCCTAAATACCCCCCAAATACCCTGCACCGAGCCCCCGCCCCCACGGTGAGTGAGACCCCTCCCCAAATTAACCTGAGACCCCCTAAATACCCTGCACCGAGCCCCCGCCCCCATGGTGAGTGTGTGAGAGACCCCTCCCCAAATTAACCCTGAGACCCCCAAACCTGCCCCTGATTCCCCAGGGCTCTCTTTAACCCCCCCATTGCCCCCAGACCCATTTAACCCCCCCGTTGTTGCCCCCTCCCCAGGCGGCAGCTGGCGGGAGGGGCACGTTTAACGCCCCCAGACCCCCCTGTTGCCCCCAGACCCATTTAACGCCCGTTGCCCTCAGACTCCCCCGTTGCCCCCAGACCCATTTAACCCCCGTTGCCCCCAGACCCATTTAACCCCCCGTTGTCGCCCCCTCCCCAGGTGTCAGCTGGCAGGAGGGGCACATTGCAGTCCCCCCAAAGCCCCCAGACCCATTTAACCCCCGTTGCCCTCAGACTCCCCCGTTGCCCCCAGACCCATTTGACGCCCCCAGACCCATTTAACCCCTCATTGTCGCCCCCTCCCCAGGTGTCAGCTGGCGGGAGGGGCACGTTGCAGTCCCCCCAAAGCCCCCAGACCCATTTAACCCCCGTTGTTGCCCCCTCCCCAGGTGTCAGCTGGCGGGAGGGGCACATTGCAGTCCCCCCAAAGCCCCCAGACCCATTTAACCCCTCGTTGCCCCCTCCCCAGGTGTCAGCTGGCGGGAGGGGCGCGGGGCCGACGAGCCCCCGGCCGAGGGGGGGGGAGCCGGAGCCCCCCCCGGGCCCCCCCCCCATTTCCCCCCATACCGGGGGGTGATGCCGCCCTTTGTGAGTACGGGAGCCCCCTCCCCAAACACGGGGGGGGGTCGGCTACATTGTGGGGAGGGGGCTCTGTGTGATTTTGGGGAGGGGTCTGTGGCTGACTTTGGGGTGTGGGGCTCAGCCCTATTGTGGGGAGGGGGCTCTGGCTGATTTTGGGGAGGGGTCTTTGTGTGATTTTGGGGAGGGGTCTCTGTGTGATGTTGGAGTTTGGGGAGGGGTCTCTGTGTGATGTTGGGGTTTGGGGAGGGGTCTCTGTGATTTTGGGGAGGGGTCTCTGTGGTTTTGGGGAGGGGTCTCTGTGTGATTTTGGGGAGGGGTCTCTGTGGTTTTGGGGAGGAGTCTGTGATTTTGGGGAGGGGTCTCTGTGTGATTTTGGATTTGGGGAGGGGTCTCTGGGGAGGGGTCTCTGTGATGTTGGGGAGGGGTCTCTGTGTGATTTTGGGGAGGGGTCTCTGGTTTTGGGGAGGGGTCTCTCTGTGGTTTTGGGAAGGGGTCTCTGGCTGATTTTGGGGTTTGGGGAGGGGTCTCTGGGGAGGGGTCTCTGTGATATTGGGGAGGGATTTCTGATTTTGGGGAGGGGTCTCTGGCTGATTTTGGGATTTTTGGGCTCAGCCCCATTGTGGGGAGGGGTCTCTGTGATATTGGGGAGGGGTCTCTGAGATTTTGGGGAGGGGTCTCTGTGTGATGGTTGGGTTTGGGGAGGGGTCTCTGTGTGATGTTGGGGAGGGGTCTCTGGCTGATTTTGGGATTTTTGGGCTCAGCCCCATTGTGGGGAGGGGTTTCTGAATTTGGGGAGGGGTCTCTGTGTGATTTTGGGGAGGGGTCTCTGTGGTTTTGGGGAGGTGTCTCTGAATTTGGAGAGGGGTCTCTGATTTTGGGGAGGGGTCTCTGATTTTGGGGAGGGGTCTCTGTGTGGTTTTGGGGAGGGGTCTGGGTGATGGGGTTTGGGGAGGGGTGTCAGTGTGATTTTGGGGAGGGGTCTCTCTGTGATGTTGGGGAGGGGTCTCTGTGATTTTGGGAGGGGTCTCTGTTAATTTGGGGAGCGGTCTCTGTGATTTTGGGGAGGGGTCTCTGAGATTTTGGGGAGAGGTCTCTCTGATTTTGGGGAGGGGTCTCTGAATTTGAGGAGGGGTCTCTGTGATGTTGGGGAGGGGTCTCTGTGTGAATTTGGGGAGGGTCTCTGACTCCGTGCCCCCCCCCCCAGATGTACCCCCCGTACCTGCCCTTCCCGCCGCCCTATGGGCCCTTCCGGGGCGCCGACGCTCAGCGGTGAGTGGGGAGGGGGCTCCAGGGACCCCAGACCCAAATCCCCCTCCCCACTTTCCCCTGTGATTGGGGTGACCCCAAATCCCCAAATCCCCCAGTCACTGAGGAGACCCCAGACCCAAATCCCCCTCTCCAATTCCCCTTTTTGAGGTCCCCAAATCCCCCTCCCCACTCCCCTCTTGTTTCACCGAGGAGACCCCAGACCCAAATCCGCCTCCTCAATTCCCCTTTATGGGGTTCCCAAATTTCCCTTGTGACTGAGAAGACCCCAGACCCAAATCCCCCTCTCCAATTCCCCTTCTTGGGGTCCCCAAACCCCAAATCCCCCTCCCCAAATTCCCCAGTCACTGAGGAGACCCCAGACCCAAATCCACCTCCCCAGTTCCCATTTAACGGGGACCCCAAACATTTCAGGGAGACCCCAGACCCAAATCTCCCTCTCCAATTCCCCTTCTTGGGGTCCCCAAACCCCCAAATCCCCCTCCCCAATTCCCCCTTTGTAGGGTCCCCAAATCCCCCCCCCACTTTCCCCTATGACTGAAGAGACCCCAGACCCAAATCCCCCTCCCCAATTCCCCCTTTCTGGGGTCCCCGGACCCTCCAGGGTGCCCCAAACCCCCCAGACCCTCTCCCTAATTCCCCTTTCTTGGGCTGACCCCAGACCCAAATCCCTCTCCCCACTTTCCCCTGTGGTTGGGGTGACCCCAAACCCCCAAATCCCCCTCCCCAATTTCCCCTTTCTAGGGACCCCAAATTCCCCCTATGACCGAGGAGACCCCAGACCCAAATCCCCCTCCCCAATTCCCCCTTTCTGGGGTCCCTGGACCCTCCAGGGTGACCCCAAACCCCCCCAAATCCCCCTCCCCAATTCCCCCAGTCACCAAGGAGACCCCAGACCCAAATCCCCCTCCCCAATTCCCCCAGTCACTGAGGAGACCCCAGACCCAAATCTCCCTCCCCAGTTCCCATTTAATGGGGACCCCAAACATTTCAGGGTGACCCCAGACCCAAATCCCCCTCCTCAATTCCCCTTTCTAGGGTCCCTAAATTTCCCCTATGACTGAGGAGACCCCAGACCCAAATCCGCCTCCCCAGTTCCCATTTAACGGGGACCCCAAACATTTCAGGGAGACCCCAGACCCAAATCCCCCTCCCCAATTCCCCCAGTCACCGAGGAGACCCCAGACCCAAATCCCCCTCCCCAATTTCCCCGTTCCTCCCCTCCATCCTGCCCCCTCCCCCATTTCCCGCCCCTCACCCCGTTATTTCCGGGGTCCCCGCAGGTTCCCACGGCCGGGGGGTCCCCGGGGGGCTCCGGGCCCCCCTCGGGGGGGGTCTCCCCCCTCGCGCCCCCCCGTCCTGCGCCAGGACGAGCTCCGGGAGTTCGATGAGCTGGACCAGGAGAACGACGACGGATGGGCGGGTACGGGGGGGATTCGGGGGGCTTTGGGGGGATTTGGGGGGATTTGGGGGGAATTGGGGGGTCCCAGTGGGGGTTTGGGGGGGATTCGGGGGGTCCTGGGGGGATTTGGGGGAAGTTTGGGGGGATTTGGGGGGTTTTGGGGGGGTCCTGGGGGGATTTGGGGGGAATTGGGGGGATTTGGGATAAATCTGGGGGGATTTGGGGGGGTCCTGGGGGGATTTGGGGGGTCCTGGGGGGGATTTGGGGGGATTTTGGGGGATTTGGGGGGTCCTGGGGGGGAATTGGGGGGTCCTGGAGGGGGTTTGGGGGGATTTGGGGGGGTCCTGGGGGGATTTGGAATAAATTTGGGGGGATTTGGGGGGTCCTGGGGGGGATCTGGGGGTCCTGGGGGGATTTGGGGTGTCCTGGGGGGGATTTGGGGTTGATTTGAGGGGTCCTGGGGGGTCTGAAAGGACTTTGGGGGGATTTGAGGGGTCTTTGGGGGGGTTTAGGGGTCTCTAAGGGGTTTTGGGGGTCTCTGGGACCCCACCCACATTTCCCCCCCTGCCCCTCCCAGGAGCCCACGAGGAGGTCGATTACAGCGAGAAGCTGAAATTCAGCGACGAAGAGGACGGGCGGGACGAAGATGAGGATGATGAGGGGTGAGACCCCTCCCCAAAAAAGGGGAAAATGCCCCAAAATCCCCCAAATTCCCCCCAAAATCACCGCATAACCCCCCCCCCCCGCTGTGTTCCCTCCAATCAGGAAGGAGAACGAGCCCCCGGCCCCGCCCACAGCCGAGGCTCCGCCCCCCGCCAAGGAGGAGCCGCCCCCCCCCAAAGCGCCCCGGAGGGACCCAAGGAGGCTCCGCCCACCCCGGCCCCGCCCACCAGGGCCCCGCCCCCTCCGCCGCCCCCGCCCAACCGCGGCAGCTGGGCCACGCCCAACGAGCTTCCGGTGAGTGGGAATGGACAGGTGTGACAGGTGTGACAGGTGTGACAGGTGTGTGATACAGGTGTGTGACACAGGTGTGTGTACAGGTGTGTGACACAGGTGTGTGTACAGGTGTGTGACACAGGTGTGTGTACAGGTGTGTGACACAGGTGTGTGTACAGGTGTGTGTGCACAGGTGTGTGATACAGGTGTGTGTACAGGTGTGTGATACAGGTGTGTGTACAGGTGTGTGTACAGGTGTGTGATACAGGTGTGTGTACAGGTGTGTGTACAGGTGTGTGACAGGTGTGTGTACAGGTGTGTGTGCAGGTGTGTGTACAGGTGTGTGACACAGGTGTGTGCACAGGTGTGTGATACAGGTGTGTGACACAGGTGTGTGTACAGGTGTGTGATACAGGTGTGTGTACAGGTGTGTGTACAGGTGTGTGACAGGTGTGTGTACAGGTGTGTGACACAGGTGTGTGTACAGGTGTGTGACACAGGTGTGTGTACAGGTGTGTGACACAGGTGTGTGTACAGGTGTGTGTGCACAGGTGTGTGATACAGGTGTGTGACACAGGTGTGTGACACAGGTGTGTGTACAGACAGGTGTGTGTACAGGTGTGTACAGGTGTGTGATACAGGTGTGTGACACAGGTGTGTGACACAGGTGTGTGATACAGGTGTGTGTACAGGTGTGTGACACAGGTGTGTGATACAGGTGTGTGATACAGGTGTGTGTACAGGTGTGTGTACAGGTGTGTGACACAGGTGTGTGTACAGGTGTGTGATACAGGCGTGCACAGGTGTGACAGGTGTGATATCCAGATGTTTGTAGCTGTACCCAGGTGTGTCACAGATGTACCCAGGTGTGTCACAGGTGTGCTCAGGTGTAGCCAGGTGTATCTCAGGTGTATTACAGGTGCATTATCTCACCTTTAGGATGAGGACGAGGCCTGGCGCCGCCGCCGCCGGCAGAGCTGTGCCGAGCTGTCCCAGGCCGTGGCTGTGGTTTAGCTGTACATAGGCACAGTCAGGGCTCACACAGCCACACACAGGTGTCATACAGGTGTATCACAGGTGTATTAATTTATCTTTAGGATGAGGACGAGGCCTGGCGCCGCCGCCGCCGGCAGAGCTGTGCCGAGCTGTCCCAGGCCGTGGCTGTAGTTTATCCATACACATACATAGCTGTACCCAGGTGTATCACAGGTATACTCAGGTGTATCTCAGGTACATTATTTTACCTGCAGGACGAAGATGAGGCCTGGCGCCGCCGCCGCCGGCAGAGCTGTGCCGAGCTGTCCCAGGCCGTGGCTGTGGTTTAGCAGTACATGGGTGCAGTCAGGGCTCACACAGGTGTATCTCAGGTGTACCCAGGTGTATCTCAGGTGTCTCACAGGTGTGATATCTCACCTTTAGGATGAAGACGAGGCCTGGCGCCGCCGCCGCCGGCAGAGCTGCGCCGAGCTCTCCCAGGCCGTGGCGCGGGCGCGGCGCCGCCGCGAGGCCGAGGAGCGCCGCATGGCCGAGCAGCGCCGCGCCGCCTGCGCCGAGAAGCTCAAACGCCTCGACGAGAAATTCGGGGCCCCGCCCGAGCGCCGCCCCCCGGGCCCCGCCCCCTCTGCCACGCCCACGGCCACGCCCCCGGCTCCCCCGGGACCCGCCCCCCACGGAGCCGAGACCCCGCCCCCAGCGGCGCCGGGACCCGCCCAGGGGGAGGAGCCAGGGGTGACGCCCCTCCCCCACGGCGAGGAGCAGCGGGAGGAGAAGGAGAGCGGCGGGGGAGGGGCAGGTGGGAAATTGGGGAGGGGTCTGGGTGGGTTTAGGGGCATTGGGGAGGGGCAGGTGGGAAATTGGGGAGGGGTCTCCACGATTGGGGGGGTTCAGGAATTTGGGGAGGGGTCTGGGTTTTAGGGGCGTTGGGGAGGGGGCAGGTGGGAAATTGGGGAGGGGTCTCTTGGGGGGATTTGGGAGGGGTCTCAGTGGGTTTAGGGGCATTGGGGAGGGGGCAGGTGGGAAATTGGGGAGGGGTCTCGGTGGGTTTTAGGGGCGTTGGGGCAGGGGCAGGTGGGAAATTGGGGAGGGGTCTCCCCAGTTGGGGTGTTCGGGAATTTGGGGAGGGGTCTGGGTGGGTTTAGGGGCATTGGGGAGAGGGCAGGTGGGAAATTGGGGAGGGGTCTGGGTGGGTTTAGGGGCATTGGGGAAGGGCAGGTGGGAAATTGGGGAGGGGTCTCAGGGGCATTGGGCGGTTCGGGGGGGGTCTCTGGGTTTAGGGGCATTGGGGAGCGGGCAGGTGGGAAATTGGGGAGGGGTCTCGGGTTGGGGAGAGGTCTGGGGGATTTGGGGAGGGGTCTCAGGGAGGGGGGTGTGGGGAATTTGGGGAAGGGTTGGGGGGTTTTGAGGAAGGGTCTCAGGGGGCTTGGTGTGTCTGGGGGGTCTGGGGAATTTGGGGAGGGGTCTGGGTGGATTTAGGGGTGGTGGGAAGGGGACAGGTCATGATTGGGGAGGGGTCTGGGAAGGCTTGGGGGGTTTGGGGAATTTGGGGAGGGGTCTGGGAGGGTTTGGGGAGGGGTTTGGGTAATTTGGGGAGGGGTCTGTGGGAGTTTTGGGGGGTCTAGAGGAGCCCTTGGAGCTGCAGGTGAGGAATTTGGGGAGGGGTCTCACTCACAAGACCCCCCCCCCCGAGCATTCCCCTGGGGCTGGATTTGGGTCTGGGGCTGGATTTGGGTCTGGGGGTTCCCCACAGTGATGGGGGAGGGGGCACAGACCCCCCCTAATCCCCCCCCCCCCCATTTTTCCCCTCCCCCACAGAGCCCCCAGCCCCAGAGCCCCCCCCGGAGCCCCCCCAGGAGCCGGCCCCGCCCCCTCCGGCCGTGGCCACGCCCCCCAAGGCAGGGGGAGGAGACCCCAAGGGCGAGGGCGGGGCGGCCCCGCCCCCCGGCAGGCCCCGCCCCCTCCGGCTCCGCCCCCTCAGTACCCCAAGTACCAGAAATCGCTGCCCCCCGCTTCCAGCGGCAGCAGCAGGTGAGTGAGGAGGGGGCGCCGGAATTTGGGGAGGGGGCTCGGAATGTGGGGAGGGGGTTTGGGGTATTGGGGAGGGGGTCCCTGTGGGGTCTCACCCCATTTTCCCTCTCTGGGATTATTTGGGGAGGGGTCTCAGATGTTTCTTCCAATTTGCTGGGGGTCTCAATTTCCCTCACTCACTCCAGGGGTCTTTGGGTGGGGGTCACTGATGGTTCCCCCAAATCTGGGGGTTTTTGGGGATATTTGAGGAGGGGTCTCACCCCATTTCCTCCAGTCTAGGTTATTTAGGGAGGGGTCTCAGGTGGTTCCCCCCATTCTGGGAGTCTCAGGGGTTATTTGGGGAGGGGTCTCAGGTGGTTCCCCCCACTCTGGGGTCTCAGGGGTTATTTGGGTGAGGGTCTCAGGGTTTATTTGGGGAGGGGTCTCACCCCGTTTCCCCCGCAGGAGCAGCTCCTGAAGCAGCAGCAGAGCTGGGGTTAATTGGGTGGGGGTCTCAGGTGGTTCTCTCCACTCTGGGGGTCTCAGGGGTTATTTGGGGAGGGGTCTCAGGTGATTCCCCTCACTCTGGGGGTCTCAGGGGTTATTTGGGTGGGGGTCTCTGATGGTTCCCCCCACTCTGGGGGTCTCAGGGGTTATTTGGGGAGGGGTTTCAGGTGGTTCCCCCCACTCTGGGGGTCTCAGGGGTTATTTGGGGAGGGGTCTCAGGTGGTTCCCCCCATTCTGGGAGTCTCAGGGTTTATTTGGGGAGGGGTCTCACACCCATCTCCCCCTCCCCAGGAGCAGCTCCTGAAGCAGCAGCAGTGGCAGCAGCAGCAGCAGTGGGGCTGGGGTTATTTGGGGAGGGGTCTCAGGGGTTATTTGGGGAGGGGTCTCAGGTGGTTCCCCCCACTCTGGGGGTCTCAGGGGTTATTTGGGGAGGGGTCTCAGGTGGTTCCCCCATTCTGGGAGTCTCAGGGGTTATTTGGGTGGGGGTCTCAGGTGTTTCCCCCCACTCTGGGGGTCTCAGGGGTTATTTGGGGAGGGGTCTCACCCTATCTCCCCCTCCCCAGGAGCAGCTCCTGAAGCAGCAGCAGTGGCAGCAGCAGCAGCAGCAGCAGCAGCAGCACGGGCCCCCCCCGGCGCCCCCCCCGAGCGCAGCCCCCTCCCCATCTCTGGGCGCTCTCGGGACCCCCGCCGGGCCCCCCAAGCTCTTTGGGGCGCTGGGGAGACCCCCGGCCCTGCCCCAATTGGGCTTCGACCCCCGCTGGGTGATGCTGCCCCCTCCCCCTTACGTGGACCCCCGGCTGCTGCCCCCTCCCCGCGCCCCACACGTGGATTTCTATGGGGCCGGAGTGCACCCCTCGGGTGAGGAGGGGTCTCGGGGGGCTTTGGGGGGTCCTGGAGGGGTCTCAGGGCAATTTCAGGGGAGTTTGAGGGGTCTGGGGGAGATTTAGGGGGGTCTTGAGGAGGTTCCGGGGGGATTTTTGGGGGTCCCAGGGGGCTTAGGGGGGAATTTTGGGGGAGGGAATTTGGGGATTTTTGGGGGTCCCAGGGGATTTTGGGGGTGGGGGATTTGGGGGAGGGAATTTGGGGAATTTTGGGGGGTCCCAGGGGGATTTTGGGGGGTGGGGGATTTGGGGGAGGGAATTTGGGGAATTTTGGGGGGTCCCAGGGGGATTTTTGGGGATGGGGGATTTGGGGGAGGGAATTTGGGGGATTTTGGGGGGGTCCCAGGGGGATTTTGGGGGGTGGGGGATTTTTGGGGGAGGGAATTTGGGGATTTGGGGGAGGGGGTCTCAGTTTTCTGGGGATGTTCCTTGTATTATTGGGGTGGGGGTCTGTTGTATTATTGGGGTGTTTTTTAGAAGCGGGTCTCTGTTTTTGGGGAGGGGTCTCTGTGGTATTGGGCTGTTCCTGGGAGGGGTCTGTTTAATTTGGGGAGTGGTCTCTGTTAAATGGGGAGGGGTCTTTCTGTATTATTAGGGTGTTTTTGGGGAGGGGTCTATGTGTTATTGTGGTATCATTCGGGGGGCTTCTCTGTTTTGAGGAGGGGTCTCTGGGGTCTCTCTGTATTTTGGGGAGGGGTCTCTGTATTTTTGGGTGTTTTTGGGAGTTTCTATTTCTGGGGTAGTTTGGGGAGGGGTCTCTGGGCTCTCTGGGTATTTTGGGGAGGGGTCTCTGTGGTCTCTCTATTTTGGGGAGGGGTCTCTGGGGTCTCTCTGTATTTTGGGGAGGGGTCTCTGGGTCTCTCTATTTTGGGGAGGGGTCTCTGGGGTCTCTCTGTATTTTGGGGAGGGGTCTCTGGGGTCTCTCTATTTTGGGGAGGGTCTCTGGGGTCTCTCTGTATTTTGGGAGGGGTCTCTGTGTTATGGTATTATTGGGGGGGTTTCTCTGTTTTGGGGAGGGGTCTCTGGGGTCTCTGTGTATTTTGGGGAGGGGTCTCTGGGGTCTCTGTGTATTTTGGGGAGGGGTCTCTGGGGTCTCTCTGTATTTTGGGGAGGGGTCTCTAACCCCATCCCCCCCCATTTCCAGGCCTGCTGCCCCGGGAGCGCTCGGACAGCGGAGGGGGCGGGGCCGGGGGCGGGGCCGGCGGAGGCTCCTCCCCCTCGGAGCCCTTCGAGCGCCCCGCCCCCGCGGCCGCCCCTCCCCCCCCCGCGCTGCGGGACCGCGGGACCCCCCCGGGGGGGGGAGGGGGGGGCGGCGACCCCTCCCCATCCCCCACCACCAAACCCCCCTGGGGGGGGGGCGAGGCCTTGGCGGGACCCCCCCCCCAGAACCGCGGGGGCTCCCCCCGGCCCTGAGACCCCCGCCCGGCGACGACGACAAGGGAACAAGGTGGGCAGGGGGCTGCGGAAACTTGGGGAGGGGGCTGCAGTAATGGGGGGGCTGTAATAATGGGGAGGGGGCTGCGGTAATTTGGGGGGGCTGTAATAATGGGGAGGGGGCTGCGGTAATGGGGGGTGGGCTGTAATAGGGGGGTAATGGGGAGGGGGCTGCTGTAATTTGGGGGTTGGCCTGTAATAGTGGGGAGGGGGCTGCGATGATGGGGGGGCTGTAATAATGGATGGGGCTGTAATAGTGGGGAGGGGGCTGCGGTAATTTGGGGAGGGGGCTGTGATAGTGGGGAGGGGGCTGCGGTAATGGGGGGCTGTAATAATGGGGAGGGGACTGTAATAAT